>NW_028166435.1:0-2000 GCF_964263955.1 Coregonus lavaretus | reverse complement strand
GTGAGACACTGGGCTGCGTGCTCCTTCTGACATTTAGGAAAGCCACATGTTAGTGTGAAATGGGCAAGCGTGAGATAATTATAAGCCGTTGCATTATAAAAGGCTGGACCGACAAACTGTAGGCCTGGCCTGCCACAAAGCACCAAGCCCTGTTAGGTGCTCCTACGTACTCCTTCTCCAACTGAAATACCAACTCATTTTTATGAAACTTTTTTTAACCAAAAGTACACTACATGACCAAAAGTATGTGGACACCTGTTCGTCGAACATCTCATTCCAAAATCATGGGCATTAATATGGAGTTGGTCCCCCCTTTGCTGCTATAACAGCCTCCACTCTTCTGGGAAGGTTTTCCACTAGAAGTTGGAACATTGCTGCGGGGACTTGCCGCAAAAGCATTAGTGAGGTCGGGCACTGATGTTGGGCGATTAGGCCTGGCTCGCAGTCGGCATTCCAATTCATCCCAAAGCTGTTCGATGGGGTTGAAGTCAGGGCTCTGTGCAGGCCAGTCAAGTTCTTCCACACCGATCTCGACAAAACATTTCTGTATGGACCTCGCTTTGTGCACGGGGGCATTGTCATGCTAAAACAGGAAAGGGCCTTCCCCAAACTTTTGCCACAAAGTTGGAAGCACAGAATCATCTAGAATGTCATTGTATGCTGTAGCGTTAAGATTTCCCTTCATTGGAAATAAGGGGCCTAGCCCGAACCATGAAAAACAGCCCCAGACCATTATTCCTCCTCCACCAAACTTTAAAGTTGGCACTATGCATTCGGGCTGGTAGCATTCTCCTGGTATCCGCTAAACCCAGATTTGTCAGTCGGACTCCAGATGGTGAAGCGTGATTTATCACTCCAGAGAATGCGTTTCCACTGCTCCAGAGTCCATTGGCGGAGAGTTTTAAACGACTCCAGCTGACGCTTGGCATTGCGCTTTTTGATATTAGGCTTGTGAGCAGCTGCTCGGCCATGGAAACTCATTTCACAAAGCTCCCGACGAACAGTTCTTGTGCTGACGTTGCTTCCAGAGGCAGTTTGGAACTCGGTAGTGAGTGTTCCAACCGAGGACAGACGATTTTTACACGCTACGTGCTTCAGCACTCGGCGGTCCCGCTCTGTGAGTTTGTGTGGCCTACCACTTCGCGGCTGAGCCGTTGTTGCTCCTAGACGTTTCCACTTCACAATAACAGCACTTACAGTTGACCGGGGAAGCTCTAGCAGGGCAGACATTTGACGAACTGACTGGTTGGAAAGGTGGCATCCTATGACGGTGCCACGTTGAAAGTCACTAAGCTCTTCAGTAAGGCCATTCTACTGCCAATGTTTGTCTATGGAGATTGCATGGCTGTGTACTCGATTTTATACACCTGTCAGCCGAATCCACTAATTTGGAGGGGTGTCCACATACTTTGTATATATAGTGTATATACACCATTGACTTTGTATACATTTTCCTGTTTTATGAACATTGGGAACCTTAACATAACACTGTTCATCACCTATCCTTCTCAAACGATTCCACGTTCAAGGAAATAAGAAAATGGCTGTAGCTCAAAAAGACAGTATGTTTGATGAATGATAGCACATCCTTGGTCCTGCATGAGGGACAGCACACAACTCTCCATCACAGTACCATCAGACCATTACCACGGGACTGCAGCTTGGAGCTGCACCAAGCAGGACTCCTCCACTGCCCCTAATCATGTGATTTGATGCAATGACAGAGTAATACCACAGATTGGTGGTGTGTTCAGTTTCACCCTGCTGGAGGCCACTGTGAGTAGGAGGGGAGGAGAGAGAAAGAGAGAGAGAGGGAGAGAGAGGGGGGGGAGAGAGAGACAGAGAGAGAGCAGAGAGAGAGTGGGAGAGAGAGAGAGAGAGAGAGAGAGAGAGAGAGAGAGAGAGAGAGAGAGAGAGAGCGGGAGAGAGAGAGGGGGAGCGAGAAGGGGAGAGAGAGACAGAGAGAGAGAGAGAGAAGAGAGAGAGAGCGGGGGAGAGAG
>NW_028166436.1:442957-449067 GCF_964263955.1 Coregonus lavaretus | reverse complement strand
GTCAGATTTGCCAAAAGAAGGGCGGGGGAGGTCCTTATAACCATCCCGGAAGTTCGAAGAGCAATGGTCGAGAATTTTAGCAGCCTGTGTACAACAATCGATATGTTGATAGAACTTCGGTAGCCTAGTCCTCAAATTTGCTTTGTTAAAATCCACGGCTACAATGAATGCAGCCTCAGGATATGTGGTTTCCAGTTTGCATAACGTCCAGTGAAGTTCCTTGAGGGCCGTCGTGGTATCGGCTTGAGAGGGGATATACACGGCCGTGACTATAACCGAAGAAAATTCTCTTGGGAGATAATACGGTCGGCATTTGATTGTGAGGTATTCTAGGTCGGGTGAACAAAAGGACTTGAGTTCCTGTATGTTACTGCAATTACACAATGAGTCGTTAATCATGAAACACACACTTCCGCCCTTCTGCTTCCCGGAGAGATATTTATTTCTGTCTGCGCGATGAACTGACAACCCATCTGGCTGGACCGATTTCGACAGAATATCCCAAGAGAGCCATGTTTCTGTGAAACAAAGTATGTTATAGGCCCTGATGTCTCTCTGGAAAGAAATCCTTGCCCTGAACTTGTCGACCTTGTTATCCAAAGACTGAACATTAGCAAGTAATATACTTGGAAGCGGTGGGTGGTGTGCACGCCTCTTAAGTCGAACCAGCAGGCCGCTCCGAGTGCCTCTCCTCCGCCGGCAATGATTTGGGTCAGCCGCTGGAATCAGTTAAGTTGCCCTGCGGAGAGCAAACAAAGGATCTGCTTCGGGAAAGTGGTATTCTCCTCTCTGTTTCTCCTTCATGATTGGTTTAGCTCTCTGGACCAGTCCTTGTTCTCACACACACTCGTATTTCTCTCATACTACCCCCCTCTCTCTCTTCCTTCTTTCTCTCTCTGCTTCTTCTCTCTCTCTCTCTCTCTCTGCACGCTATCTCCTCTCTCTCCCCCATCTCTCTCTTTCTTTCTCCACCCCCTCTCTTTCTGTTTCTTCCATTCTCTCTCACTTTATTTCTCCGTCCCTCTCTGTTCTCTCTATGTTTGCAATTGATCTAAACCAGAGCTTTCTGGGGCTGTGGATTCAATAGTTTGTTTCCACGCCAATTCTGTATGCTCAGGACTCAAAGGAAAGTAGGGGGACCCCACAACGATCAGAGCAAGAGAGGGGACGATAGATGATCAAATATTTATACAGAAGCTTCGGTGACAACAGGAGTGGAGAGTATGTGTGTTAAGTGGAGGCTGTTTGTATTGTAAACACAGTACATGGGTACTTCACAGAAATATCTCTGTAACCTTGGGTACGACTGTGTGTGTATGTTGGTGGGTGTATACTGTATAGCCTACTGTGTGTTTCTGATTTCCACACCCATATGATTGCCCTGATCCACTTGTTGTGCTTCCACTTCACACTGTAGCGATCGTCAGTGCTTTATAATACAGATACTTCACAGTGTGTTGATGATTGTTCCTTTCAGTGATTGTCCCCTCTCTCCCCTCTCTCTCTCTCCCCCTCCCTCTCAATCCTGTCCGTCTCTTTCTCCCCCCCCTCTCAATTCTCTCTCTCTCTCTCTCTCTCTCTCTCTCTCTCTCTCTCTCTCTCTCTCTCTCTCTCTCTCTCTCTCTCTCTCTTCTCTCTCTCTCTCTCTCTCTCTCTCTCTCTCTCTCTCTCTCTCTCTCTCTCTCTCTCTCTCTCTCTCTCTCTCTCTCTCTCTCTCTCTCTCTCCTCTCTCTCTTCTCTCTCTCTCTCTCTCTCTCTCTCTCTCTCTCTTCTCTCTCTCTCTCTCTCGTTGAGTGCATGCTGGGAGTGAGTCGTGAAGCAGAGTGATTGTGAGAGCGACTGGAATTTTTTTCACTCTATTGGGTTTTGGTGTGTATATATTTATATTGATTAGTTTAGTTGTTATAAGGTTATCTTGTCTAACTATCACTAAGCACGTATAGGGTGTGGGATTGTTGAGGTTGTTTTTTGCGAGGGCACAACCAGCCGGTGAGGCTGGTTGCAATGGCCACTCGCGGAAGTTTGAGTTTGAAAAACTTAGTCGGCGACATGGAGTAAAGATTCCTGCTGCGGCGGGTGTTCAGTGGAAGAATGTAGCTTGGCAGTGGGTGCTATCATTGGGTATGATAGCATCAAATCAGCCTCAAGGATGAATAGCGCTGTAGTGATATTTTTAGATTCCATTGAAAAGGTGAATATGATAGTTGAGAGTGGTGTTGTGTTGAGGGAGACGCAGACGCCGGTATTTCCGCTTATGAATCCGGCAAAGAAAGTTATACTTTCTAACGTGCCACCATTTGTTAGAGATGAAGTGTTGGAGCGAGAGTTATCTCATCATGGTCAAATTGTATCTACAATAAAGAAGGTTATTTTGGATGCAAATCTCCGTTGCTGAAACATGTCGTGTCTCATAGGAGACAAGTGGATATGATTTTAAAAAAGGACATTGATGAACTGAATTTAGCATTCAGTTTTAAGATTGATGGATTTGATTATGTCTTCTACGCTTCTACTGAATCAATGAAATGCTTTGGCTGTGGAAGAGAGGGGCATTTGGTGCGTAATTGTCCCGAGAATGAGCGCGCAGATTCTGGTAGCAGCTCTAGTGTTGGTGCAGCTAATGCACCACGCGAAGGATGAACATGCTAAGGTGCGGGTGCTGGGAAGGGAGGAGGTGGGCAGATGTGGTAGGAAAAGTAGGAGAGGAAGGCAGTGTGGATAAGGGGGCAATGGTGGTAGATCAGAACAAAGAAGGAGGGGAAAAAGTCGTGAGATTGAGACTGCGGTCACTGAGGTGGTGCTGGAAAATGAAATTGGAGGTCAAGAGGAGATTGAAATAATGGAAAAGGAAGCAGCTGTTTTCAAAGTACCGAGGAGTAAGAGAAAGAATGTAAGGGGTGGTGAAGGGTCTAATTCCAAGAGGAAGGTAGAGATTGATAAATCAGTTGAAGATAAACAGGTTGTAGAGATGGTGGAGTTTTCTTCTGGGGAGGATAGCGAGAGTGAGTCATCTGATGCGTCACAACAAAATAGTGAGATAAATGGGGGCAGTGGTGTGTAGTCATAAAAACTCAAAAAGTGGGGGTGTGGCCATCTTGTTCTCAAAGGGTTTTTGCCTTTGTCATACGAGGTTGAAGAGGTAGTTGAGGGGAGGTTATTAAAAGTTAGAGCAAGGTATGAAAACATCACTATGTGTCTGATAAATGTATATGCCCCAGTGGTGGCAGTTGAGAGGGTATGTTTTTTAGAGACATTATCAAATACCATTGAGAAATGTAATAATGAAGATTATTTATTTATTGCTGGGGATTTTAACTGCACAGTCAGTGATTTAGATAGAAATCACAAAGAACCTCATATAGCCTCAAGGACTTTTTTAAAACGCCTCATTGTAACACATGAACTGTGTGATATTTGGCGGAGTCAACATGGAGGCACGAGACAGTACACCTGGGAGCATGTGAGAGAGAACACCATCTCTATGGCCAGGTTAGATAGGTTTTATTGTTTTGAGCATCAATCTCAGGTCTGTAAATCAAGTGTTATAACCCCAGTGGGATTTTCTGATCATTGTTTAATAACAGAGGTGGTGTTCATTAACGATGTAAAACCCAAAAGCGCATATTGGCATTTTAATATAACTTTATTGAGCGATGCTCACTTCAGGAAATGTTTTAGTTTTTTCTGGGAGAGGTGTAGGTCTCAAAAGGCCAGTTTTGTATCCCTTCAACAGTGGTGGGATATAGGGAAAATCCAGATTCAACAATTATGTAATCAATACACGAGGAATGTCACCAAGGAAATCACCAGGTCAATGAAAGCCCTAGAGACTGAAATAGTGGAACTCATGACGTTGGTTGAGACCACAGGAGATCGAGGCCATACTCAGGCCCTCAAGAGGAAAAAAGCTGCATTGGCAGACCTGCTGGGTATCAGAGCACAGGGGGCATTGGTGAGAAGTAAGTTTCAGGGAATCTCTGAAATGGATGCCTCATCCAAATTTTTCTTTGGTTTAGAGAAAAATAATGGACAAAGAAAAATTATTAATTGTCTCAAATCAGCTGTTGGACAGGAGCTCACTAGCCCTAGTGAAATTAGAAAGAGGGCAGTAGAGTTCTATGCTGAGCTCTACAAGTGTGAGTACAAAGAGGATAAAACAGTGACACAGCAGTTCCTTGATGGGCTCCCACAGGTGGCTGCAGAAGCTCAGGTTGAGCTAGAGCAACCATTGTCTTTGCAGGAGCTATACACTGCATTAAAAGGCATGGAAAATGGAAGGGCACCAGGCATTGATGGGCTTCCCGTTGACTTTTTTAAGTATTTTTGGGCTATGTTGGGAGAGGATTGGCTAGCAGTAGTTGATGATAGTTTAACCGGAGGGTTACTACCAATAAGCTGCAGAAGGGCTGTCCTCACCCTACTGCCCAAAAAGGGTGACCCTAGGGAGGTGAAGAACTGGAGGCCGGTGGCTCTATTGTGCACTGATTATAAGATCCTGTCAAAGGCTTTGTCCAACAGGCTGAGGGAGGTGATGGGGCAAATCATACATACGGACCAGTCCTACTGTGTTCCCGGCAGACAGATAGGGGATAACATTTCTCTGATTCGTGATTTTTTGGACGTCTCTAGGGCTATTGGGTTGGATGCTGGTCTAATTTCAATTGATCAGGAAAAGGCATTTGACCGAGTTGAACATCAATACTTATGGCACACTTTTGAGGCACCCGCACCCAGCTCTGGTTTTATTGCCATGATAAAGGTGATATATGGTGACATTGAAAGTGTATTGAAAGTTAACGGTGGTTTGAGTGCTCCTTTTAAAGTGTGTAGAGGTATTAGGCGGGGATGTTCTTTGTCGGGAATGTTATATGCCATTGCTATAGAGCCACTACTAAATAGCATTAGAAGTCGCATTGAAGGGGTGTACCTTTCAGAGGATATTCCTCCTATTCGTCTCTCAGCCTATGCTGATGATGTAGTTGTTTTAGTGAAAAATCAAGCGGAGGTGGATAGTTTGAGTCTAATGGTTGATCGTTTTAGGGGAATATCCTCTGCAAAGGTAAATTGGGAAAAAAGTTGTGCTTTACAGATTGGAGAATGGTCTGGAGGGATCATGGCTTTGACAGGGGGGCTGGAATGGTGTAAGGGAGGTTTTAAGTATCTTGGAGTGTACCTAGGAGATGAGGGGACAATGGAAAAATTGGATTGGGGTGGTTGAAATGGTGGAAGGGAGGATGAGGAGATGGCGTTGGTTGTTATCACGTATGTCATATAGGGGGCACACTATTATAGTTAACAATGTGATTGCCTCTGCACTGTGGCATCGGTTGTCAGTTTTAGAGCCACCATCTGGCCTTCTGGCTAAGATACAGGCAATTATTGTGGATTTTTTTTGGGATAAATATCACTGGGTTCCACAAAGTGTTTTGTATTTGTCAAAAGAGGAGGGGGGACAATGTCTTGTACATCTTGCTAGTAGGGCTGCTGCTTTCCGGTTTCAGTTTATTCAAAGGTTGCTTAATGGACCGGAAAATGTGGTTTGGAGAGGGGTGGCAGGTCTTGTATTACAGCAGGTTGGGGGATTAGGTTTAAAGAAAGCTTTATTTTTGGTTGATAGTAGCCAGATTTCTAGGGAGGGAGTACCTCCGTTTTACAGAGGCCTTCTTAGGGTGTGGAGCATTATGAAGGTGTCCAGACTAACGTCAGCGGAGTCAGCACATTGGCTGTTGGAGGAACCTCTGGTGTATGGGGCAAGACTGGATTGTACAACTGCAGCTGTTCCATATTTCTCCAAGATTCTGGTGAAGGGCAAAATCATCACCTTAAAACAGTTAATGGCCATGGCTGGGACCGCCTTAATGGATGTAAGACGGGTGGCTGAACATTTGGGGGTGAGGTCGGAAAGGATTGTCGGACAACTGCTGGGAAGCTGCAGGAAGGCTCTGTCAGCAGAAGAGTGGGGTATGCTGAATAGTCACAAGAAGAAGGTACAAGATGAAAACGTCTCATTTCCAAGACTAGGGATTACACCCAATATCCCAGAGTCAGAAAGAAAGGCGTTATTACTGGATTTGAGAGGGTTGGAAGAGGTGGGTTTGGATGAGGTGAAT
>NW_028166436.1:415457-437957 GCF_964263955.1 Coregonus lavaretus | reverse complement strand
ACTCTATCTGGTCATGACCTAATCACTACATGGTAACCTCTACTCTATCTGGTCACTACCTAATCACTACATGGTAACCTCTACTCTATCTGGTCACTACCTAATCACTATATGGTAACCTCTACTCTATCTGGTCATGACCTAATCACTACATGGTAACCTCTACTCTATCTGGTCACTACCTAATCACTACATGGTAACCTCTACTCTATCTGGTCACTACCTAATCACTATATGGTAACCTCTACTCTATCTGGTCATGACCTAATCACTACATGGTAACCTCTACTCTATCTGGTCACTACCTAATCACTACATGGTAACCTCTACTCTATCTGGTCACTACCTAATCACTACATGGTAACCTCTACTCTATCTGGTCATGACCTAATCACTACATGGTAACCTCTACTCTATCTGGTCATGACCTAATCACTACATGGTAACCTCTACTCTATCTGGTCATGACCTAATCACTACATGGTAACCTCTACTCTATCTGGTCATGACCTAATCACTACATGGTAACCTTTACTCTATCTGGTCACTACCTAATCACTACATGGTAACCTCTACTCTATCTAGTCACTACCTAATCACTACATGGTAACCTCTACTCTATCTGGTCATGAACTAATCACTACATGATAACCTCTACTCTATCTGATGACCTAATCACTACATGGTAACCTCTACTCTATATGGTCACTACCTAATCACTACATGGTAACCTCTACTCTATCTGATGACCTAATCACTACATGGTAACCTCTACTCTATCTGGTCACTACCTAATCACTACATGGTAACCTCTACTCTATCTGGTCATGACCTAATCACTACATGGTAACCTCTACTCCATCTGGTCATGACCTAATCACTACATGGTAACCTCTACTCTATCTGGTCATACTCCTAACCTCTACTTTAGGGGTGGGACAACTCTAGTCTAAGAGGACTACAAGGTGTGCAGGCGTTTTTCCAACACAACAGTGCAACGGACAATTATATCTCCCGATCACTCTGTCATACACTTAACTCTACAGAAACCAATCTCCCTTGGAGGAATGCAGGCTTTTGTTCCAACCCAGCATGCATGATTCAATTACAGCAAGTAGATATATCCCCATCTCCTAATCAGTCTTTCAAACACCTAACCTCTAATCCAGAGGTAGAACAACCTATGTCTACCTATTTATTGCCTTACCTCCATAACTTGCAACATTTGCACACACTGTATATATATTTATTTCTGTTGTATTTTTGACTTTGTTTTGTTTTACCCCATATGTAACTCTGTGTTGTTGTTTTTATCGCACTGCTTTGCTTTATCTTGGCCAGGTCGCAGTTGTAAATGAGAACTTGTTCTCAACTGGTTTACCTGGTTAAACAAAGGTGAAATAAAAAAATTAAAAAATAAAAAATGTCCTAGAGGACTGGCAAGGTGTGCAAGCATTTGTTCCAGCCCAGCGCCAACGTGCACTAAGACACCTGATAAGACTAACTATGATTTAAGTAAAAGTTGAATCATGCATGTCGGTGCTGGGCTGGAACAAAAGCTTGCACACTGCTGTCTTTCAGTACAGGGTTTTGATCTGTGCTATACTCTAACCAATACAGCTCCATGGACAGTGCAAAGACATACGATTTGACAAATATTTACATCAATAGAAAAAAAGAGCGAATGAAAGCGAGCTAGGTAGGTGTAGAGAGAGACATGTTGTGGTGGATATCTAGCTGAATCATGAAGCTCAACCAATAGAAATGAAGAAAATAAAGTCCAAACCACCCAATCAAAGCCCTACCTGAAAGATGACAATCCAAGCATAGGCGATATTGTCAAAGTTGATCGCTCCTTTATGTGGGTTGCTGTAGCCCGTATGACAGCGTGTGTAATACTGGTTCCAGTTGACACACAGTCCAGGCCCGCTCACTGACCCGTTAACCAGGGGTTCAGGGCTCAGTCCCAGACCCTGTCTGTGTGTCACATCGTCCTTGTCCAGGCAGCAGGTGCGTCCTAGTTCTCGGCGGGCCGGGACGTCGGTGCACGCCATGATGCCGTTGTCCTGGGCAAGAGAGCAGATGAAGGGTCGCTCATCATCCTCGTCTGCCATGTAGTAGGGGCGGGGCAGGGAGATGCCATTAGAACTGGAGGAAAGAGGGATGGAGCGGAGGAGAGAAGAGAGAAGATGGAGGTCAAGCTTAGGAGGGGAGGGGCAGGGAGATGACTGTAGAGCTGGAGGAGAGAAGGATAGGGGGATGGGAGAGGAGGAGGGGCCATACCTGATGGTTTTTCATGATTTTGTTGTAAGCCCTTAACCATTGCCCTAACCGTGACCACTCAGAATGAATGCCTAACCTGTTAAGCTTTGAGTTGTTTCTGTTTTAACCCTGTAAACACGCGGAATGAATGCATCAAAAATAGACGTTCATCCATAATACAAGTCGAATTTCGAAGGGAAGCTACGAGATGTTGTTGAGGGGGTCAGTATGATGCCTGTGGAGCTGGAGGAGAGAGGGGTGGAGGGATGGAGAGGAGGAGAGAAGACTCAAGTTTATGACCATGTAGAGGGAAGATGAACAGATAACATCTCAGGTATTGTCTCGTCACGCATACACACATATGTGCACTCATAACAACACACAGAGCACACACAAACAGAACACACACACACTCACAGTGGCTCGAGACGTTATCAGTTTTTTGTTTTGATTTGTTGTGTGTGTGTGTGTGTGTGTGTGTGTGTGTGTGTGTGTGTGTGTGTGTTTGTTGGTGTGTGTGCATTTCAGTCTGCGTGTGTGAAGGTTTTAGCAGCACTGCAAGGCTGCACAAGTACTTCATGCCAATGTAGAGCATTTGAATGGTCTGGTATTGGAATTTAGAGCAGCGGAATATATTAAGATCAAAGAAGAAGTAGAAGAAGAAGTGGATATGAAGAGAGATTGTGTTACGAAAATCAATACCAGAAAAAAGGCTAAGGAAATACTGGCAGTAGTATCAAGAGACATGGACATTTAGAGAGAGACAGAGAGAGAGAGAGAGAGAGAGAGAGAGAGACTCAGTGAGCATAGCCTTGCTATTGAGAAAGGCCGCCGTAGGCAGACCTGGCTCTCAAGAGAAGACAGGCAACCAGTGAAGAACAAACACCATTGTAAATACAACCCATATTTATGTTTATTTATTTTCCCATTTGTACTTTAACTATTTGCACATTGTTACAACACTGTATATATACATAATATGACATTTGAAATGTCTTTATTCTTTTGGAACTTCTGAGTGTAATGTTTACTGTTAATATGTATTGTTTATTTCACTTTTGTTTACTATCTACTTCACTTGCTTTGGCAATGTTAACATACGTTTCCCATGCCAATAAAGCCCTTAAATTGAAATTGAATTGAATTGAATTGAGAGAGAGAGAGAGAGAGAGACAGACACAGAGACAGAGAGACAGAGAGAGACAGAGAGAGACAGAGACAGAGACAGAGACAAAGAGACAGAGAGAGAGAGAGAGAGAGAGAGAGAGAGAGAGAGAGAGAGAGAGAGAGAGAGAGAGAGAGAGAGAGAGAGAGAGAGAGAGAGAGAGAGAGAGAGAGAGAGATGAAGAATGAAGAGAAGGGGAGGTGCTGCACAGGAGGATCAATTATCCGACGGTAGAGAATTCCCTGCTCTGCCATCAAACGAATCGGAACGCTACGGGGGGGATGGACTACCATGGTGTGTGTGTGTGTGTGTGTGACTGAAGATAAGGTACTACATGACTACAATGACTCTGCAAATTGTGTGTGTGTGTGTGTACGCGCGTGCTTGCGTGCTTGCGTGTGTGAAGGTAGTGGTTCCTTATAGATTGTGACAGAGGATCTAATGAAGGAGTAGCCATCTTTATATTGATGGAACTATGGTAAAACATAGGGAGAAACAGCAGGCACACGGAGAAGAGAGAGAGGTAGAGAGAGCAGAGAGAAAGAGAGAGGGAGAGAGCAGGAGGGAGAGAGAGAGGGGGAGATAAAGAAAGAGAGAGAGGGAGAGCTCTCTCCATCTCTCTTACTCTCTCTATCATTACATCAGGAAAATATGATTCCATCAATCATCATCATTTACACTGGAAGAGGTCAGGAAGTCACACACACACACAGTCACACACACGCTGTTACTCACAGGGTGAAGTTTTCCTTGGGGTAGCAGCGGTTCCTCAGTAACCCCGCCCACAGCTGCACTCCGATGACGCCGAAAATGAAGAAGACGAAGAAACAGAGCAGCAGGACGTTCCCCAGCATGGGCAGAGTGTCCAGGAGGAGGTTCACCAGGATACGCATACCTGACACACACACACACACACAGACCAGTACAGAGGTGGTTGTAGAGGGTTTTACTGCTAATATCACTGGAGCTTCATAAGGAACTAGACAAGACGGGGATAAAGAAAGAAAGAGAACATCCTTTAATTTGGACAATATAAAATACAGCATTTATAGTTATTCCTAAATATAGAACAGTTCCTCCCTCTCCTCCTCCTCCTCCCCTCCCCTCCCTCCCTCCCTCCCTCCCTCCCTCCCTCCCTCCCTCCATTCCTCCCTCCCTCCCTCACCTCAGAAAAGACAAATGAAAGACCGGACGCATGGCTGATAAGCTGGACAAGGGATCTGAAATCTCCTGATGCTGAAGTAACACGAGGCAAAAACAATGATGCCTTTCTCTGCCTTACAATAAGCTTCAACTTACTATTCACCTCACTAAACAATTCACTATTCAATTCAATAAACAATTCACTATTCAATTCACCTCACTAAACAATTCACTATTCAATTCACTTCACTAAACAATTCACTATTTAATTCACTTCACTAAAGTCTAACCCTAACCCTCACAGTCTATTCAGCTCTTCGTCCTCATAATGATATTCTTACATAGATATTCTTAATCCATATTATCTCATTATTAACAGTTAAATGGCAGTGACTGGGCCTCCCTTGGGGTCCTTCAGTACTTAAAAACATAATGACTGATTCATCTGTTCTTTCTGAACAGGCAGACGCCAGGGCAGCTGTAATGTCCCCTAATAGAGTAGGAAAGACCCCTGGGTCCTTAGACACAACCCCTAGAGAAAGAAGATGGGAGACTCTGATGTCTGGGGGTGAAAGAAGAATTTGTGGATGAGAGATAAACGAAAATGTAGAACAGAGGTGTTGCACCAATAAAAAGGTGAAATGAAGAAACAAGAAAAGAGGAGGGTTAAGAAAGGAAAGAGAATGCAGTCATCTAACGAGGGAACAGAAACAGAATGCAGTCATCTTACGAGGGAACAGAAACAGAATGCAGTCATCTAACGAGGGAACAGAAACAGAATGCAGTCATCTAACGAGGGAACAGAAACAGAATGCAGTCATCTTACGAGGGAACAGAAACAGAATGCAGTCATCTAACGAGGGAACAGAAACAGAATGCAGTCATCCAATGAGGGAACAGAAACAGAATGCAGTCATCTTACGAGGGAACAGAAAAAGAATGCAGTCATCTTACGAGGGAACAGAAACAGAATGCAGTCATCTAACGAGGGAACAGAAACAGAATGCAGTCATCTTACGAGGGAACAGAAACAGAATGCAGTCATCTAACGAGAGAACAGAAACAGAATGCAGTCATCTAACGAGAGAACAGAAGGAAGAGAAAGGGAGAGTGCATGGATGTCACACCCTGACTCAGGGGACTCTTATATGTTGAGTCAGGGTGTGGTGTTCTATGGTGTGTTTTCTATGTTTCAGTCTAAGTGTTGTAGTTCTGTGTTTGGCCGGGTGTGATCCCCAATCAGAGACAGCTGTCGCTCGTTGTCTCTGATTGGGGATCATACTTAGGCAGTCTATTGGCACTCGTTAGTTGTGGGATCTTGTTCCGTGAGTAGGCTTGTTTTGTGTTCAGCCTTAGGACTTCACGTTTCGTTGGTTTGTTGTTTTGTCGTGTGTTTATCATTTAAATAAACATGTACGCATTTCACGCTGCGCCTTGGTCTGACCCGACCTTAAACGAACGTGACAGAAGATCCCACCAAACACGGACCAAGCAGCGTGCCCAGGAGGACCGAACAACCTGGACACAGGTGGGGAAGATGTGGTCGCGGGAGGAGATATTTGCGGGAAAAGGACCCTGGGCGAAGAAGGAAGCCCAGGCAGGAGAGGAGCAATGGCAACACAGAAGCCGGCCGAGGAGGAAGCCCGAGAAGCAGCCCCAATATTTTTTTTTGGGGGGGGCTAAAGGGGTGGTCGGGGAGCGAGAGAGAAGAGCCCCGACCACTGCACCCGGTGGGTTTCCAGATTTAGTCCCTACGACCATGGGCAGAAGAGTGGGAACAGTATTATACTGAGGAGTCGGAGGATGACGACGACGATGAGTTTCTGTTCCCTAACTCGTGTGGGCTCCCGGAGGAGTCCTCACTGGAGGAGGAGTGCAGAGAGAGAGAGAGAAGGATCGGATCGGCAGGGTAAGAGAGGAGGCCACCATATTACGGGGGCTGATAGCTAGAATAGAGCGGGAGAGATCCATTCAAGAGGAGTCACTGCAGGAGGCTCGTAGGGAAAAGGAGGAAGTAGAGGCACGGAGAGAGGAGATGGTTAGGCAGCATAAGGAGCGGGGGTTAATAAAGGAACCCAGGTATGCGGAGATACGCACTGTGTCACCAGTGCACCTTCCCAGTCCGGTCCGGCCCGTCCCCAAGCCAGTGGTGCGTGTCGCCAGTCCGGCCCGGCCTGTTCCTGCTCCTCGCACCAAGCCAGTGGTGCGTGTCGCCAGTTCGGCCCGGCCCGTTCCTGCTCCTCGCACCAAGCCAATGGTGCGTGTCCCCAGTCCGGCCCGGCCCGTCTCCAGAGAGTTGTTAGTAAACATCCCCCAGCCCGCCTAAGCCTCTTTACCTATCTAGGGAAAACCCTGTCTGATTTACGCAACGTTAAAAAGACTCAAACTGCCCCTTCCCTAGAGTCTGCCTACCTGCTCTGTGTGTGTGTGTGTGTGTACAGTGAGGGAAAAAAGTATTTGATCCCCTGCTGATTTTGTACGTTTCCCCACTGACAAAGAAATGATCAGTCTATAATTTTAATGGTAGGTTTATTTGAACAGTGAGAGACAGAATAACAAAAAAAAAATCAGACTCCAAACTCTCCACCATGGCCAAGACCAAAGAGCTCTCCAAGGATGTCAGGGACAAGATTGTAGACCTACACAAGGCTGGAATAGGCTACAAGACCATCGCCAAGCAGCTTGGTGAGAAGGTGACAACAGTTGGTGCGATTATTCGCAAATGGAAGAAACACAAAATAACTGTCAATCTCCCTCGGCCTGGGGCTCCATGCAAGATCTCACCTCGTGGAGTTGCAATGATCATGAGAACGGTGAGGAATCAGCCCAGAACTACACGGGAGGATCTTGTCAATGATCTCAAGGCAGCTGGGACCATAGTCACCAAGAAAACAATTGGTAACACACTACGCCGTGAAGGACTGAAACCTGCAGCGCCCGCAAGGTCCCCCTGCTCAAGAAAGCACATATACAGGCCAGTCTGAAGTTTGCCAATGAACATCTGAATGATTCAGAGGAGAACTGGGTGAAAGTGTTGTGGTCAGATGAGACCAAAATCGAGCTCTTTGGCATCAACTCAACTCGCCGTGTTTGGAGGAGGAGGAATGCTGCCTATGACCCCAAGAACACCATCCCCACCATCAAACATGGAGGTGGAAACATTATGCTTTGGGGGTGTTTTTCTGCTAAGGGGACAGGACAACTTCACCGCATCAAAGGGACGATGGACGGGGCCATGTACAATCGTTTCTTTCTTCTATACAATTTCTATTAATAGAATAAGTAATTAATTATTATAGCATTTATGGGAATTAAAGCATGTTTGAAGTCATATGTTTAATGTTTTTTTGTAAACATTAAACATTATGACGTTTGAGCCAATCAAAACATGCAATGGTAGAAAAATAGACTAGCAATTAAGAGTATATTAAGAACATAATTTCTACACATAAAATATTTATCTCTACAACCCAGTTAGTTACCAGTTATTTGACAGAATAGGGCCAATAGTGTCTCATTGACAGTGAAAAACTTGTCAGTAGTTCCGCCTCCATAGAGCTGCAGCAGTACCACAGTCACATTACACAGTCATTAAGTTAGCATTGGCCACAGTGCAACTACATGACTGGGAGGTGTCCATGTCGGCTCTAAATATTGAGTGTGTTTGTTATTCGCTCAATGGCCGCACACCACATATTAATGCCCTGAGGGAAACGGCAACACTGGAATTTATAGTTCCGCCAATAGCAGTTCATTACAACTGGATATCATTTAATTGAATTGAGTGGGAGAGAGAAATGAAGGAGGGATGGAAAAAGTGATTGATGGAGGGAGAAGGGGGGGGGGGGGGGGGGGGGGGCAGTGTCTGTTAAGTGCCAAGTTCAAACTTATATAAGAACAAAAGCTATGCTATCTTTCACACCTCTTTTCTCTCTCTCCTCTCTTTCCTCTGCAGCATCTCATCTTCTCCTTCGTTCCCCTTGCTCATCCCTCACTTACAGTGCCTTGCAAAAGTATTCATCCCCTTTGGCGTTTTTCCTATTTTGTTGTATTACAACCTGTAATTTAAATGGATTTTTATTTGAATTTCATGTAAAGGACATACACAAAATATTGCAAATTGGTGAAGTGAAATGAAAAAAATTACTTATTTCAAAAAATTCTAAAAAATAAATAATGTAAAACTGGTGCGTGCATATGTATTCACCCCCTTTGCTATGAAGCCCCTAAAGTCACATAATTAGTTAAATAATGTCCATCTGTGTGCAATCTAAGTGTCACATGATCTCAGTATATATACACCTGTTCTGAAGGGCACCAGAGTCTGCAACACCACTAAGCAAGGGGCACCACCAAGCAAGCGGCACCATGAAGAACAAGGAGCTTTCCAAACAGGTCAGGGACAAAGTTGTGGAGAAGTACAGATCAGGGTTGGGTTATAAAAAAATATCTGAAACTTTGAACATCTCACGGAGCACCATTAAATCCATTATTAAAGAATGGAAAGAATATAGCACCACAGCAAACCTGCCAAGAGAAGGCCGCCCACCAAAACTCACGGACCAGGCAAGGAGGGCATTAATCAGAGAGGCAAAAAAGAGACCAAAGATAACCCTGAAGGAGCTGCAAAGCTCCACAGCGGAGATTGGAGTATCTGTCCATAGGACCACTTTAAGCCGTACACTCCACAGAGCTGAGCTTTACGGAAGAGTGCCCAGAAAAAAGCCATTGATTCAAGAAAAAAATAAGCAAACACGTTTGGTGTTCACCAAAAGGCATGTGGGAGACTCCCCAAACATATGGAAGAAGGTACTCTGGTCAGATGAGACTAAAATTGAGCTTTTTGGCCATCAAGGAAAACGCTATGTCTGGCGCAAACCCAATCAATCAATCAATCAATTTTATTTTATATAGCCCTTCTTACATCAGCTAATATCTCGAAGTGCTGTACAGAAACCCAGCCTAAAACCCCAAACAGCTAGTAATGCAGGTGTAGAAGCACGGTGGCTAGGAAAAACTCCCTAGAAAGGCAAAACCTAGGAAGAAACCTAGAGAGGAACCAGGCTATGAGGGGTGGCCAGTCCTCTTCTGGCTGTGCCGGGTGGAGATTATAACAGAACCATGCCAAGATGTTCAAAAATGTTCATAAGTGACAAGCATGGTCAAATAATAATCAGGAATAAATCTCAGTTGGCTTTTCATAGCCGATCATTAGAGTTTAAAACAGCAGGTCTGGGACAGGTAGGGGTTCCATAACCGCAGGCAGAACAGTTTAAACTGGAATAGCAGCAAGGCCAGGCGGACTGGGGATAGCAAGGAGTCACCACGGCCGGTAGTCCCGACGTATGGTCCTAGGGCTCAGGTCTCTCAGTTGGCTTTTCATAGCCGATCATTTAGAGTTGAAAACAGCAGGTCTGGGACAGGTAGGGGTTTCGTAGCCGCAGGCAGAACAGTTGAAACTGGAATAGCAGCAAGGCCAGGCGGACTGGGGGCAGCAGGGTGTCATCATGCCCGGTAGTCCTGACGTATGGTCCTAGGGCTCAGGTTCTCAGAGAGAAAGAGAGAACGAGAGAATTAGAGAGAGCATACTTAAATTCACACAGGACACTGGATAAGACAGGAGAAGTACTCCAGGTATAACCAACTAACCCCAGCCCCCCGACACATAAACTACTGCAGCATAAATACTGGAGGCTGAGACAGGAGCGGTCCGGAGACACTGTGGCCCCATCCGAAGAAACCCCCGGACAGGGCCAAACAGGAAGGATATAACCCCACCCACTCCGCCAAAGCACAGCCCCCGCACCACTAGAGGGATATCCCCAACCACCAACTTACAATCCTGAGACAAGGCCGAGTATAGCCCACAGAGGTCTCCACCACAGCACAAACCAAGGGGGGGGGGGGCGCCAACCCAGACAGGAAGATCACGTCAGTAACTCAACCCACTCAAGTGACGCACCCCTCCCAGGGACGGCATGAAAGAGCACCAGCAGGCCAGTGACTCAGCCCCTGCAACAGGGTTAGAGGCAGAGAACCCCAGTGGAGAGGGGAACCGGCCTGGCAGAGACAGCAAGGGCTGTTCGTTGCTCCAGCCTTTCCGTTCACCTTCACACTCCTGGGCCAGACTACACTCAATCATATGACCTACTGAAGAGATAAGTCTTCAGTAAAGACTTAAAGGTTGAGACCGAGTCTGCGTCTCTCACATGGGTAGGCAGACTGTTCCATAAAAATGGAGATCTATAGGAGAAAGCCCTGCCTCCCGCTGTTTGCTTAGAAATTCTAGGGACAATTAGGAGGCCTGCGTCTTGTGACCGTAGCGTACGTATTGGTATGTACGGCAGGACCAACTCGGAAAGATAGGTAGGAGCAAGCCCATGTAACGCTTTATAGGTTAACAGTAAAACCTTGAAATCAGCCCTTGCCTTAACAGGAAGCCAGTGTAGGGAAGCTAGCACTGGAGTAATATGATCAAATTTCTTGGTTCTAGTCAGGATTCTAGCAGCCGTATTTAGCACTAACTGAAGTTTATTTAGTGCTTTATCCGGGTAGCCGGAAAATAGAGCATTGCAGTAGTCTAATCTAGAAGTAACAAATGCATGGATTAATTTTTCTGCATCATTTTTGGACAGAAAATTTCTGATTTTTGCAATGTTACGTAGATGGAAAAAAGCTGTCCTTGAAACAGTCTTGATATGTTCGTCAAAAGAGAGATCAGGGTCAAGAGTAACGCCTAGGTCCTTCACAGTTTTATTTGAGACGACTTTACAACCATCAAGATGAATTGTCAGATTTAACAGAAGATCTCTTTGTTTCTTGGGACCTAGAACAAGCATCTCTGTTTTGTCCGAGTTTAAAAGTAAAAAGTTTTCAGCCATCCACTTCCTTATGTCTGAAACACAGGCTTCTAGCGAGGGCAATTTTGGGGCTTCACCATGCTTCATTGAAATGTACAGCTGTGTGTCATCCGCATAGCAGTGAAAGTTAACATTATGTTTTCGAATAACATCCCCAAGAGGTAAAATATATAGTGAAAACAATAGTGGTCCTAAAACGGAACCTTGAGGAACACCGAAATGTACAGTTGATTTGTCGGAGGACAGACCATTCACAGAGACAAACTGATATCTTTCCGACAGGTAGGATCTAAACCAGGCCAGAACTTGTCCGTGTAGACCAATTTGGGTTTCCAGTCTCTCCAAAAGAATGTGGTGATCGATGGTGTCAAAGGCAGCACTAAGGTCTAGTAGCACGAGGACAGATGCAGAGCCTCGGTCTGACGCCATTAAAAGGTCATTTACCACCTTCACAAGTGCAGTCTCAGTGCTATGATGGGGTCTAAAACCAGACTGAAGCATTTCGTATACATTGTTTGTCTTCAGAAAGGCAGTGAGTTGCTGCGCAACAGCTTTTTCTAAAATTTTTGAGAGGAATGGAAGATTCGATATTGGCCGATAGTTTTTTATATTTTCCGGGTCAAGGTTTGGCTTTTTCAAGAGAGGCTTTATCACTGCCACTTTTAGTGAGTTTGGTACACATCCGGTGGATAGAGAGCTGTTTATTATGTTCAACATAGGAGGGCCAAGCACAGGAAGCAGCTCCTTCAGCAGTTTAGTAGGAATAGGATCCAGTATGCAGCTTGAAGGTTTAGAGGCCATGATTATTTTCATCATTGTGTCAAGAGATATAGTACTAAAACACTTAAGTGTCTCTCCCGATCCCAGGCCCTCGCAGAGCTGTGCAGATCCAGGACAGCTAAGCCCTGGAGGAATACGCAGATTCAAAGAGGAGTCCGTAATTTGCTTTCTAATGGTCATGATCTTTTCCTCAAAGAAGTTCATGAATTTATCACTGCTGAAGTGAAAACCATCCTCTCTTGGGGAATGCTGCTTTTTAGTTAGCTTTGCAACAGTATCAAAAAGAAATTTTGGATTGTTCTTATTTTCCTCGATTAATTTGGAAAAGTAGGATGATCGAGCAGCAGTGAGGGCTCTTCGGTGCTGCACGGTACTGTCTTTCCAAGCTAGTCGGAAGACTTCCAGTTTGGTGTGGCGCCATTTCCGTTCCAATTTCCTGGAAGCTTGCTTCAAAGCTCGGGTATTTTCTGTATACCAGGGAGCTAGTTTCTTATGACAAATGTTTTTCGTTTTTAGGGGTGCAACTGCATCTAGGGTATTGTGCAAGGTTAAATTTAGTTCCTCAGTTAAGTGGTTAACTGATTTTTGTCCTCTGACGTCCTTGGGTAGGCAGAAGGGGTCTGGAAGGGCATCAATGAATTTTTGTGTTGTCTGAGAATTTATAGCACGACTTTTGATGCTCCTTGGTTGGGGTCTGAGCAGATTATTTGTTGCGATTGCAAACGTAATAAAATGGTGGTCCGATAGTCCAGGATTTTGTGGAAAAACATTAAGATCTACAACATTTATTCCATGGGACAAAACTAGGTCCAGAGTATGACTGTGGCAGTGAGTAGGTCCAGAGACATGTTGGACAAAACCCACTGAGTCGATAATGGCTCCGAAGGACTTTTGGAGTGGGTCTGTGGACTTCTCCATGTGAATATTAAAATCACCAAAAATTAGAATATGATCTGCTATGACTACAAGGTCTGATAGGAATTCAGGAAACTCAGAGAGGAACGCTGTATATGGCCCAGGAGGCCTGTAAACAGTAGCTATAAAAAGTGATTGAGTAGGCTGCATAGATTTCATGACTAGAAGCTCGAAAGATGAAAACGTCATTTTTTTTTTTGTAAATTGAAATTTGCTATCGTAAATGTTAGCAACACCTCCGCCTTTGCGGGATGCACGGGGAATATGGTCACTAGTGTAACCAGGAGGTGAGGCCTCATTTAACACAGCAAATTCATCAGGCTTAAGCCATGTTTCAGTCAGGCCAATCACATCAAGATTATGATCAGTGATTAGTTCATTGACTATGACTGCCTTTGAAGTGAGGGATCTAACATTAAGTAACCCTATTTTGAGATGTGAGGTATCACGATCTCTTTCAATAATGGCAGGAATGGAGGAGGTCTTTATCCTAATAAGATTGCTAGGGTGGACACCACCATGTTTAGTTTTGCCCAACCTAGGTCGAGGCACAGACACAGTCTCAATGGGTATGGCTGAGCTGACTACACTGACTATGCTATTGGCAGACTCCACTAAGCTGGCAGGTTGGCTAACAGCCTGCTGCCTGGCCTGCACCCTATTTCACTGTGGGGCTAAAGGAGTTAGAGCCCTATCTATGTTGGTAGATAAGAGGAGAGCACCCCTCCAGCTAGGATGGAGTCCGTCACTCCTCAGCAGGTCAGGCTTGATCCTGTTTGTGGGTGAGTCCCAGAAAGAGGGCCAATTATCCACAAATGTTATCTTTTGGGAGGGGCAGAAAACAGTTTTCAACCAGCGATTAAGTGCTGAGACTCTGCTGTAGAGCTCGTCACTTCCCCTAACTGGGAGGGGGCCAGAGACAATTACTCGATGCCGACACATCTTTCTAGCTGATTTACACGCTGAAGCTATGTTGCACTTGGTGACCTCTGACTGTTTCATCCTAACATCGTTGGTGCCGACGTGGATAACAATATCTCTATACTCTCTACACTCGCCAGTTTTAGCTTTAGCCAGCACCATCTTTAGATTAGCCTTAACGTCGGTAGCCCTGCCCCCTGGTAAACAGTGTATGATCGCTGGGTGATTCGTTTTAAGTCTAATACTGCGGGTAATGGAGTCGCCAATGACTAGGGTTTTCAATTTGTCAGAGCTAATGGTGGGAGCCTTCGGCGTCTCAGACCCCGTAACGGGAGGAGTAGAGACTAGAGAAGACTCAGACTCAGACTCCGACTCGCTACATAATGGGGAAAACCGGTTGAAGGTTTCTGTCGGCTGAATGAGCGACACCGGTTGAGCATTCCAACAGTATTTCCCTCCAGAAGCCATGAGAAAGTTGTCCGGCTGCAGGGACTGTGCGGGGGGAGTTATACTAACGTTACTGTCTGTACTTACTGGTGGCACAGACGCTGTTTCTTCCTTTCCTACACTGATAATACTCTTGCCTAACGATTGCGTCTGAAGCTGGGCTTGTAGCACAGCTATTCTCGCCGTAAGGCGAGAATTCTCCTGTATATTATGAGTACAGCGACTGCAATTAAAAGACATCATGTTAATGTTACTACTTAGCTTCGGCTGTTGAAGATGTTGATGAGCCATGTCCAGATAAAGCGTCCGGAGTGAAAAAGTTGAATAAGGGAAAAAAAGTTGCGATGGAAAAACGGAAAATAACGTAAAGTTGGCAGCTAAAACGCACAGGAAAATGACTCTTCTGTCTCGGGATAAACGTCCGGGGTGAAAAAGTTTAACGAAAAAAGATGAGTGAGGACAAAACTAAAAAGTTGGTAAATTTGTTGAACACAGAGATTGATTAAACGTTTATTAAAAGTAAAACGTGAATAGTTTGGCAGGTAGCCAAGTAGCAACAAACAGCAGAGCAGCACGGAGACAATGCGGAAGCGAGACGGAAGTCACCAGAATTCTTCCCTCAACAGTTGTTCTCATTACCTTGACGACCCGAACCCAACACCTCTCATCACCCCGAGAACACCATCCCCACAGTGAAGCATGGTGGTGGCAGCATCATGCTTTGGGGATGTTTTTCATCGGCAGGGACTGGGAAACTGGTCAGAATTGAAGGAATGATGGATGGCGCTAAATACAGGGAAATTCTTGAGGGAAACCTGTTTCAGTCTTTCAGAGATTTGAGACTGGGACGGAGGTTCACCTTCCAGCAGGACAATGACCCTAAGCATACTGCTAAAGCAACACTCAAGTGATTTAAGGGGAAACCTTTAAAATGTCTTGGAATGGCCTAGTCAAAGCCCAGACCTCAATCCAATTGAGAATCTGTGGTATGACTTAAAGATTGCTGTACACCAGCGGAACCCATCCAACTCGAAGGAGCTGAAGCAGTTTTGCTTTGAAGAATGGGCAAAAATCCCAGTGGCTAGATGTGCCAGGCTTATAGAGACATACCCCAAGAGACTTGCAGATGTAATTGCTGCAAAAGGTGGCTCTACAAAGTTATGACTTTGGGGTGGGGTGAATAGTTATGCATGCTCAAGTTTTCTGTTTTTCTTATTTCTTGTTTGTTTCACAATAAAAAATATTTTGCATCTTCAAAAGCGGTAGGCATGTTGTGTAAATCAAATGATACAACCCCCACCAAAATCCATTTTAATTCCAGGTTGTAAGGCAACAAAATAGGAAAAATGCAAAGGGGGGTGAATATTTTTGCAAACCACTGTATTGTCTCTATTCATCCGACTCACTCTTTCCCCACTCTCATCCCTTTGCTCCGCTCTATCCATCATCATAATAGCTAGTCATCCAAGTACCTTTGCTTCTCGCCTCACTCCATCCCTCACTTACCACTCTCCATCTCTATACCCCTCTCCTCTCCTCAGGATAATCCCTTGCTTTTCTGCATTTCTTTTCATCTTAGCCCTCTCCTTTCACCACCACCACTTTCTTCTCTCTAAACTTGTTCATGCTTGTGTATAGTGTACATCTCTCTACCCACTTTTCCTCCTCCCCTCCCTCGCTCCCTCACTCCCTCACTCCCTCTCTTTTTCTCTCTAACCTTGACCCCTCTCGCTCTCTCACTCACACACGCACACCTTCCTTCCCTCTCTGCCCCACCCTCTCTCTCGCTCGCTCACTCTCTCTCTTTAACACACATCCCTTCCCTCTCCATCCCTCTCTACCCCTCCCTCTCTATTTATCTATCTATCTCTCTCTCTCTCTCTCCATCTCGGTCCCTCTCCTCCTCTCTCTTCCCCTCTCCTCTCTAGGAACAGCAGTGTTCCTCTGTGTTTCTGTGCAGTGGTTTGTTCCATGGAAGAAAGGAATTAAGGGAGGAAGGAAGGAAGGAAGGAAGGTAGGAAGGAAGGAAGGTAGGAAGGAAGGAAGGAAGGAAGGAAGGAAGGAAGGAAGGAAGGAAGGAAGGAAGGAAGGAAGGAAGGAAGGAAGGAAGGAAGGAAGGAAGGAAGGAAGGAAGGAAGGAAGGAAGGAAGGAAGGAAGGAGAAAAAGGAGTAACTACTATCTTTCATTCTAAGAGAGATGGATCTGACTCAGTGGAGACTTGAAAGTGAGAGAAAGAGAAGAGAGAGAAAGAGAGAGAGAGAAAGAGAAGAGAGAGAAAGAAGTGAAGAGAGAGGGAGATCTTAGAAAACGGGCTGGCTGTTCCTACTCATTGCTCTGATCACCAGGAACGTCGGGAAATAATAAGGGGAAGGCTGAGTGCATAGGAACATTCTAACTAGGGAATAATCCACTAGAGATAACTGTAATCTGCAGTGAGAAAGACTGCTGTTTAATCCCTTACTATGTCTCCCTCTATTGTACAACTCATACCCTTTCCTCCTCTCTTCTAGTCTCTCTCTTCTTTTCTTTCTATCCCCCACTCCCCTCTCACATCACACTTTCCCACATCAGATGACACACACACACACACACACACACGAGAAATGAGCTGCACATGTTTTCACCTGTATAATGAGCTATAAGACCCATTATGAATGTAGCTGTATTATGAACATGAAAGGTTTGGGTGTATCAATCACACCTGAGAATGAAGCAAAGCAGCATGAACTCAAGGATCATCACATCCAACTGAGAAACCACTACATGGTTCTTACAATGATTAGCTGTGTGTGTGTGTGTGTGTGTGGGGGGGGGGGGGGGGGGGGGGGGGGGGTGTTTGTGTGATTGCCTGGCACAGTGTGGACTCAAAAATGAAATTGTTTACTAGCTCCGGTCTCATCAAAAGCTGTGAAAACAATCAATGCCCTTAGCCTTTGGACTGTTCCATTTCCGCACCGAGAACAACTCAGGTAATCATAAGGTAATTATGATGATGATTGGGTGTTGAAGTAGTTTGGGATGAGCTCTGGAACACACAGAGAGAGAAGAGCATGTAGCAACAGAGACAGACTCTCTCTCTCTCAAATTAAAATAGCTTTATTGACATGAGAAACATTGCGTAAATATTGACGAAGCATTATGAACACCTGCTGTTTCCATGACATAGACTGACCAGGTGAATCCAAGTGAAAGCTTGATCCCTTATTGATGTCACATGTTAAATCCACTTCAAATCAGTGTTGATGAAGGGGAGGAGACAGGTTAAAGGATTTTTAAGCCTTGAGACAATTGAGACATGGATTGTGTATGTGTGCCATTCAGGGGGTGAATGGACAAGGCAAAATATGTAAGTGCCTTTGAACGGGGTTTGGTACACTGGTTTGTGTCAAAAACTGCAACACTGCTGTTTTTTTCACGCTCAACAGTTTCCTGTGTGTATCAAGAATGGTCCCCCACCCAAAGGACACCCAGCCCACTGAGGGAAGCATTGGAGTCAACATAGGCCAGCATCCCTGTGGAACACTTTTGACACCTTGTAGAGTCCATGCCCCTCTGAATTGAGGCTGATCTGAGGGCAAAAGGGGTGGGGTGGGGGGGGGGGGGGGGGGGTGTAACTCAATATTAGGAAGGTGTTCTTAATGTTTTCTACCCTCAGTGTATAAAATAATTGTAATGAAACATTTATAAAATTATAAATAATAGTCAATTCAAATGACAAAATAATAGAAACAACAACAATAGAATGACAACAGTGGAGAGTAATAGAAACATTAGATAAATTATGTGGACAATAAAAGGCTAAACATGGAAAATGAATATGTTACTATTATTACTACTAAAATGAATGCTACCACCACTATTATTTACACTAATACCACAACTATGACAGTCTCTCTCTCTCTCAATTCAATTTCAATTTCAATTTCAATTTTCAATTTCAATTTAAGGGCTTTATTGGCATGGGAAACGTGTGTTAACATTGCCAAAGCAAGTGAAGTAGATAGTAAACAAAAGTGAAATAAACAATAAATATTAACAGTAAACATTACACTCAGAAGTTTCAAAAGAATAAAGACATTTCAAATGTCATATTATGTATATATACAGTGTTGTAACAATGTGCAAATAGTTAAAGTACAAATGGGAAAATAAATAAACATAAATATGGGTTGTATTTACAATGGTGTTTGTTCTTCACTGGTTGCCCTTTTCTTGTGGCAACAGGTCACAAATCTTGCAGCTGTGATGGCACACTGTGGTTTTTCACCCAGTAGATAAGGGAGTTTATCAAAATTGGGATTGTTTTCGAATTCTTTGTGGATCGCTGTAATCTGAGGGAAATATGTGTCTCTAATATGGTCATACATTTGGCAGGAGGTTAGGAAGTGCAGCTCAGTTTCCACCTCATTTTGTGGGCAGTGTGCACATAGCCTGTCTTCTCTTGAGAGCCAGGTCTGCCTACGGCGGCCTTTCTCAATAGCAAGGCTATGCTCACTGAGTCTGTACATAGTCAAAGCTTTCCTTAAGTTTGGGTCAGTCACAGTGGTCAAGTATTCTGCCACTGTGTACTCTCTGTTTAGGGCCAAATAGCATTCTAGTTTGCTCTGTTTTTTTGTTTGTTCTTTCCAATGTGTCAAGTAATTCTCTTTTTGTTTTCTCATGATTTGGTTGGGTCTAGTTGTGTTGTTGTTGTTGTTGTCCTGGGGCTGTGTGGGGTCTGTTTGTGTTTGTGAACAGAGCCCCAGGACAAGCTTACTTAGGGGACTCTTCTCCAAGTTCATCTCTCTGTAGGTGATGGCTTTGTTATGGAAGGTTTGGGAATCGCTTCCTTTTAAGTGGTTATAGAATTTAACGGCTCTTTTCTGGATTTTGATAATTAGGTGGTATTGGCCTAATTCTGCTCTGCATGCATTATTTGGTGTTTTACGTTGTACACGGAGGATGTTTTTGCAGAATTCTGCATGCAGAGTCTCAATTTGGTGTTTGTCCCATTTTGTGAATTCTTGGTTGGTGAGCGGACCCCAGACCTCAGAACCATAAAGGGCAATGGGTTCTATAACTGATTCAAGTATTTTTAGCCAGATCCTAATTGGTATGTCAAATTTTATGTTCCTTTTGATGGCATAGAAGGCCCTTCTTGCCTTGTCTCTCAGATCGTTCACAGCTTTGTGGAAGTTACCTGTGGCGCTGATGTTTAGGCCGAGGTATGTATAGTTTTTTGTGTGCTCTAGGGCAACGGTGTCTAGATGGAATTTGTATTTGTGGTCCTGGCAACTGGACCTTTTTTGGAACACCATTATTTTTGTCTTACTGAGATTTACTGTCAGGGCCCAGGTCTGACAGAATCTGTGCAGAAGATCTAGGTGCTGCTGTAGGCCCTCCTTGGTTGGTGACAGAAGCACCAGATCGTCAGCAAACAGAAGACATTTGACTTCAGATTCTAGTAGGGTGAGGCCGGGTGCTGCAGACTGTTCTAGTGCCCTCGCCAATTCGTTGATATATATGTTGAAGAGGGTGGGGCTTAAACTGCATCCCTGTCTCACCCCACGGCCCTGTGGAAAGAAATGTGTGTGTTTTTTGCCAATTTTAACCGCACACTTGTTGTTTGTGTACATGGATTTTATAATGTCGTATGTTCTTCCCCCAACCCCACTTTCCATCAATTTGTATAGCAGACCCTCATGCCAAATTGAGTCAAAAGCTTTTTTGAAATCAACAAAGCATGAGAAGACCTTGCCTTTGTTTTGGTTTGTTTGTTTGTCAATTAGGGTGTGCAGGGTGAATACGTGGTCTGTCGTACGGTAATTTGGTAAAAAGCCAATTTGACATTTGCTCAGTACATTGTTTTCACTGAGGAAATGAACTAGTCTGCTGTTAATGATAATGCAGACGATTTTCCCAAGGTTGCTGTTGACGCATATCCCACGGTAGTTATTGGGGTCAAATTTGTCTCCACTTTTGTCTCTCTCTCTCTCTCTCTCTCTCTCTCTCTCTAGAAAATACTGGAGGAGATTGGAGGAGACAAAATGTAGACATCTAGGAGAGTTGTGTTTTATCAGAATTCAAATATGTTTTGAGTTAAAGACAGGCAGAGCTTGAACACTCTCAGCTGAAGGGGAAACACGCTTCTGGCAAAAACACACTGAGAAATAGCAGAACCTTTCAGACTTGTGTGTCAGGCCAGATTCACCTTGGGAAATATATTATTTGTGTCATTGGAAAACCCAAACCGGTTAGCAGAGAGAGCAGCAGTCGACTTCAGAACCATGGTGCTCCGTATAAGGCTACACAGTTCCATGGAGAGTTCTCCGTATAAGGCTACACAGTTCCATGGAGAGTTCTCCATATAAGGCCAATCAGTACCATGGAGAATGCTCTGTATAAGGCTACACAGTACCATGGAGAGTTCTCCATATAAGGCTACACAGTTCCATGGAGAGTTCTCTGTATAAGGCTACACAGTTCCATGGAGAATGCTCTGTATAAGGCCAATCAGTACCATGGAGAATGCTCTGTATAAGGCCAATCAGTACCATGGAGAATGCTCTGTACAAGGCTACGCAGTCCCATGGAGAATGCTCTGTATAAGGCCAATCAGTACCATGGAGAATGCTCTGTATAAGGCTACACAGTACCATGGAGAGTTCTCCGTATAAGGCTACGCAGTCCCATGGAGAATGCTCTGTATAAGGCCAATCAGTACCATGGAGAATGCTCTGTATAAGGCTACGCAGTCCCATGGAGAATGCTCTGTATAAGGCCAATCAGTACCATGGAGAATGCTCTGTATAAGGCTACACAGTACCATGGAGAGTTCTCCGTATAAGGCTACGCAGTCCCATGGAGAATGCTCTGTATAAGGCCAATCAGTACCATGGAGAATGCTCCGTATAAGGCTACACAATACCATGGACTTTCTCTGCTGAAGAGCCAGTATGGAGGCTGTCCGTGGTGCTGAACTTCTGTAGCCTATTGTGGAGAGCTCTCCGCAAACCTTTACTACACTGAACATGCAGTGTTGGTCCTATGTTTCATGAGCTGACATAAAAGATCCCAGAAATTACCCTATTGATACCCTATTTTCTCAAATGTTCCAGTTTGCGCCAATATCCAGCAACTTCGGAGCACTCTCCATGGTACTGTTTGGCCTTAGACGTGTACGACAGCGTGTTCCAGTTCCCGTCAATATCCAGCAACTTCACACAGCCATTGAAGAGGAGTGGGACAACATTCCACAGGCCACAATCAACAGTCTGATCAACTCCATGAGCAGGAGATGTGTCGCACTGCATGAGGCAAATGGTGGTCACACCAGATACTGACTGGTTTTCTGATCCACGCCGCTACCATTTTGTTAAGGTATCTGTGACCAACAGATGCATATCTGTATTCCCAGTCATGTGAAATCCAAAGATTACAGCCTAATGCATTTATTTCAATTGACTGATTTCCTTATGTGAACTGTAACACAGTAGAATCATAGAAATTGTTGCATGTTGCATTTATATTTGTGTTCAGTGTAATACTCGTGGAGAATATGCATGTAGCCTGGTCTTAGATCTGTATGTGCCGTCTTGCCATAGTGGAAACAGATCTGAGACCAGATCATGCAAGTCATGTCTGGTGGTGGTGTATATGGAAGACTTACTTGGAACTCTGTTGATGGCTTTGAGGGGTCTGAGGACCCTGACTGTCCTGATGGCTGAGAGGTTGATGTTCTGGAGGTCCAACGAGTATTCTACCATCCTGGAGAAACAGGAACACAATACAGTTACAAACTGCTTAAACTCTCACACTGTTGAACTGAAAAAACCTTTTGTCCTTACTAGATATTCTCAAGGTTGTTAGTGGTATTTTGCACAAGCTGTTAAAAGAAAAAAGAGTGAAACCCATTAATACACAAAAAACAATAAAAAATTATGCACGCATGACTGTAAGTCGCTTTGGATAAAAGCGTCTGCTAAATGGCATATTAATATTAAGACATGCAAACACCACACACACAC
>NW_028166436.1:297957-410457 GCF_964263955.1 Coregonus lavaretus | reverse complement strand
TATAACAACTACATGTCTCTCTACCTCACTATAACAACTACATGTCTCTCTACTTCACTATAACAACTACATGTCTCTCTACCTCATAACAACTACATGTCTCTCTACCTCATAACAACTACATGTCTCTCTACCTCACTATAACAACTACATGTCTCTCTACCTCACTATAACAACTACATGTCTCTCTACCTCATAACAACTACATGTCTCTGTACCTCACTATAACAACTACATGTCTCTCTACCTCACTATAACAACTACATGTCTCTCTACCTCATAACAACTACATGTCTCTCTACCTCACTATAACAACTACATGTCTCTCTACCTCACTATAACAACTATATGTCTCTCTACCTCATAACAACTACATGTCTCTCTACCTCACTATAACAACTACATGTATCTCTACCTCACTATAACAACTACATGTCTCTTTACCTCATAACAACTACATGTCTCTCTACCTCATAACAACTACATGTCTCTGTACCTCACTATAACAACTACATGTCTCTCTACCTCACTATAACAACTACATGTCTCTCTACTTCACTATAACAACTACATGTCTCTCTACCTCATAACAACTACATGTCTCTCTACCTCATAACAACTACATGTCTCTCTACCTCACTATAACAACTACATATCTCTCTACCTCACTATAACAACTACATGTCTCTCTACCTCATAACAACTACATGTCTCTGTACCTCACTATAACAACTACATGTCTCTCTACCTCACTATAACAACTACATGTCTCTCTCCCTCATAACAACTACATGTCTCTCTACCTCACTATAACAACTACATGTCTCTCTACCTCACTATAACAACTACATGTCTCTCTACCTCATAACAGCTACATGTCTCTCTACCTCATAACAGCTACATGTCTCTATACCTCACTATAACAACTACATGTCTCTCTACCTCATAACAACTACATGTCTCTCTACCTCACTATAACAACTACATGTCTCTCTACCTCACTATAACAACTACATGTCTCTCTACCTCACTATAACAACTACATGTCTCTCTACCTCATAACAACTACATGTCTCTCTACCTCACTATAACAACTACATGTCTCTCTACCTCATAACAACTACATGTCTCTCTACCTCACTATAACAACTACATGTCTCTCTACCTCATAACAACTACATGTCTCTCTACCTCATAACAACTACATGTCTCTCTACCTCACTATAACAACTACATGTCTCTCTACCTCATAACAACTACATGTCTCTCTACCTCACTATAATAACTACATGTCTCTCTACCTCATAACAACTACATGTCTCTCTACCTCACTATAACAACTACATGTCTCTCTACCTCACTATAACAACTACATGTCTCTGTACCTCACTATAACAACTACATGTCTCTATACCTCACTATAACAACTACATGTCTTTGTACCTCACTATAACAACTACATGTCTCTGTACCTCATAACAACTACATGTCTCTGTACCTCACTATAACAGCTACATGTCTCTCTACCTCACTATAACAACTACATGTCTCTGTACATCACTATAACAATACATGCCTCTCTACCTCATAACAACTACATGTCTCTCTACCTCACTATAACAATACATGTCTCTCTACCTCAGATTTGATGTATGCATAAATATACAGGCCTCCCATCACAGATATATATATATATCAATTATAATCTCCCATCTGGTCTCATTGAGAAGTTGGCAGCTTGGAAGGGAAGAGGAGGATAGTTGATAGTGGAGATGCATAGGCATACACACACGCACGCACGCACACACACACACACACACACACACACACACGCGCGCATGCACGCACGCACGCACACATTCACGCACGCACGCACGCACACACACACACACACACACGCACGCGCACACACAAACACACACCAGCCGACTCTTGGCATTGCGCATGGTGATCTTAGGCTTGTGTGCGGCTGCTCGGCAATGGAAATCCATTTCATGAAGCTCCCGACGAACAGTTATTGTGCTGACGTTGCTTCCAGAGGCAGTTTGGAACTCGGTAGTGAGTGTTGCAACCGAGGAAAGACGATTTTTACGCGCTACGCGCTTCAGCACTCGGCGGTCCCGTTCTGTGAGTTTGCGTGGCCTTCCACTTCGTGGCTGAGCTGTTGTTGCTCCTAGACGTTTCCACTTCACAATAATAGCACTTGCAGCTCTAGCAGGGCGGAAATTTGACGAACGGACTTGTTGGAAAGGTGGTATCCTATGACGGTGCCACGTTGAAAGTCACTGAGCTCTTCAGTAAGGCCATTCTACTGCCAATGTTTGTCTATGGAGATTGCATGGCTGTGTGCTCGATTTTATACACCTGTCAGCAACGGGTGTGGCTGAAATAGCCGAATCCACTCATTTGAAGGGTTGTCCACATACTTTTGTATATATAGTGTGTATACAAACACACTCACAAAGAAGAGAGACACACACTATGAACCAACACTAGCATACATGCAGATACCCACACAAATAGACACATACAAAAAAAAACACACGCACACACACTTCAATCACAATTCACAACTTCCCCTAATTGGAATTCCTTATGCCAGAAGAGAGACAGAGACAGAGATCTCTCCCTCCCCTCTCCCCTCTCTCCTCTCCCCTCTCCCCTCTGCCAACCTGCAGCAGCTGTTTCTATACACACACGCATCAATTAACTCTATAGCTACAGCGGAATGATGAAACGCCCTGTCTGTCTATCTGTCTCTCTGTCTGACTGAAGGTATTCCATGTGATTGTGCCCTGCCTCTCTGTGCCTCTCTGTGCTCTGACACTAATACTGCTGTAGTAGATGTAGGCACGGTTATAGGTGGTGTGGGACAAATAAAGACTACTCTGACTGATCTGATTGACTGGTATAAGGTTTCCTGAGGGTGTGTGTGTGTCGTAGTCGAGTACTATTCTGAGCCTTGTCTATCAACCATTATTCAGTCCAGCCAGTGCTACAGGGCTCTCTGGGTGTGGGCACGCTTCCTGTCGGATAATTCCTCTGGTTTATGGGAGGAATAGAAGGGAGCTATTACTGAGTGCAGTCCCAGCATGCAGTCTGTGGATTACATCATTCTATACCAACCCCCCCTTCTATCTCTCTTTTGCTCCCTATATGTATATATATAGAGAGAGATATATATATAGAGAGAAGAGAGACAGAGAGAGAGACAGAGAGAGAGACAGCAAGAGAGAGAGCAAGAGAGACAGAGAGCGAGAGAGACAGAGAGAGAGAGAGAGAGAGAGACAGAGACAGAGACAGAGACAGAGACAGAGAGAGAGAGAGAGAGAGAGAGAGTCTAGGGTGTCGGGTAAGGTGGAGGTGATATGATCCTTAACTAGCCTCTCAAAGCACTTCATGATGACAGAAGTGAGTGCTACGGGGTGATAGTCATTTAGTTCAGTTAATTTCACTTTCTTTGGTACAGGAACAATGGTGGACATCTTGAAGCAAGTGGGGACAACAGACTGGGATAGGGCCACCACTCATGTGCATTCACATCAACCTTATCCACAGTACAAACAAACAAACACACACACACTCCCAAAGCCAGCAAGAGCTGAGGCACGGGTCCAAAAGTGAAGCCTTGTCGGAGCTGTGCTGTAGTCAAACATAGAAATGATCCATCTGGCATCCGCTTATATAAACAATGTTGAAGAAAGATTAAGAGAGAACAGGAAAGAGAGAGGGGAGAGGGGGAAGAGAGATGGAGGAGAGAGAGCAGAGGGAAAATGGAGGGAGGAGACAGAGATGGAAAAGGCAGAGAAAGAGAAAAAGAGAGATGGGTAGTGAAAGTGAGATAAAGATGGGTGGGGGAGATCATGCGAGATATAAAGAGAGAAAGATCGAGATATGGGAAAGGGGAAACCAAGTCAGTTGTACAATGGAATGCATTCAACTGAAATGTGTCTTCCGCATTTAACCCAACCAGGTGCAGAGGGCTGCCTTAATCGACATCCACGTCTTCTTCGTTAACTGCCTTGCCCAGAACGACAGATTTGTACCTTGTCAGCTCGGGGATTTGATCCAGCAACCTTTCGGTTACTGGCCCAACGCTCCTACATGCCAGGGTACCTATTGTAGCTTTCTAATTGGAATTCAGAACCTCACAGTCTGTCATTGGAGACTTCTCCCTGAGACAATAATGGTGTTTTTCCACTGGGGGGATTTACAACAGTTAGAGTCCTGGGCCTGGGCCAGAACCTAATGGGACAATAATGGTGTTTTTCCACAGGGGGAATTTACAACAGTTAGAGTCCTGGGCCTGGGCCAGAACGTAATGGGAACAACCCAGTGGAACCCAGTGTGTGTACTGCAGTGATACATCACACTGTGAGTACTCACTCCCAAGCCTGTATGACTGTTGATATAGCGATGGGGGGGGGGGGGGGAGAGGGAGAGAGATAGATATTGTGACAGAGAGATAGCGATAGAGAGACAGAGCGAGAGGGTGAGAAAAAGACAGAGAAGAGACAGAAAGAGAGAGAGAGAGATAATCTTACCCTGCCATGACGATGAAGAAATCCAGACGGTTCCACGTGTCGCCCAGGTAACAGCGACGGCCGAAGATTCCGAGGGCCATCATCTTCACCACCATCTCCACAGCAAAGAAGACATAGATGAAGACATCGAAGGCCTGGGAGAGGGGGAGAGAGGGAGGGAGAGGGGAGGGAGGGAGGGAGAGGGGAGGGAGAGAGGGAGGGAAAGTGGGATTGAGGAGTGCGGGAGGGAGAGGGGGTGAGAAAGAGGGAGGGGGTGAGGGTGGTGGAGAGAGAGAGAGAGAGAGAGAGAGAGAAAGAGAGAGGGGAGGGGAGGGGGAGAGAGAGAAAGAGGGGACAATGGGAAGGAAAGAGGGATTAAGGAGGGAGGGTGGGAGAAGGGGTGAGAAGGAGAGGGAGCGAGGGAGGGAGAGGAAGTGGGTGAAGGAAGGAAAAGAGTGGAAAGGGTGAAAGGAGAGAGGGAAGAAAGGAGTCAGCTTATTGAGAATACCTTATTTCTCTCCACCTCCCCATCCCTCCCTCCCAATCCACCTCCATATCTCCCTTCTTCACCCTCCCTCCCCCTCTTTCTATAAACAGAAGACTAATGAAAAACTATTTGTTTAAACTGCAATCAGCGAAAAGCTTACACACACAAACACACACACGGACACATATCGAACCACGGACCCTAATCAAGCAGCTAATTAAAACGGCATAAAGGCATCATCAATCTCTGCTGCTTCTGTTGTCGACATTTTTGTTGTTGTTATTATTGTTGTACATAATTAATTCACTCCAACATTCTGTTTGTTGTCTGCTGTGAATTCCAGGGATTACATAATCATTATTTGGTTCAAAGAGTGCTCATAATTGTATTTAAATTGAATAATGCACGCAACATGATTTGAAATTGAACTGCATGATACAACCCATTTATTTGTTGTTCTGAGCTGAAAGCATTTGACACTCTTTCCCCTCTAGTCACAGCATAGTTGACAAAGCTGGAGTATCTATCCACTGATTTCCACAGGTCATTCCCTCCCTCTCTCTTTCTGTCTCTCCCTCCCTCTCTCTTTCTGTCCCTCCCTCTCTCCCTCCCTCTCTCTTCCTGTCCCTCGCTCTCTCCCTCCCTCTCTCTTTCTGTCCCTCCCTCTTTCCCTCCCTCCCTCTCTTTCTGTCCTTCCCTCCCTCTCTTTCTATCCCTCCCTCTCTCCCTCTTTCTGTCCCTCCCTCTCTCCATTCCTCTCTCTTCCTGTCCCTCCCTCCCTCCCTCCCTCTCTTTCTGTCCCTCCCTCTCTTCATTCCTCTCTCTTCCTGTCCCTCCCTCTCTCCCTCTCTCCCTCCCTCTCTCTTCCTGTCCCTCCCTCTCTCCCTCCCTCTCTTTCTGTCCCTCCCTCTCTCTTCCTGTCCCTCCCTCTCTCTCTCCCTCCCTCTCTCTTTCTGTCCCTCCCTCTCTCCCTCTCTCTCTCTTTCTGTCCCTCCCTCTCTCCCTCTTTCTGTCCCTCCCTCCCTCTCTCTTTCTGTCTTTCCCTTTCTCCCTCCCTCTCTCCCTTCCTCTCTTTCTGTCCATCCCTCCCTCTCTCTTCCTGTCCCTCCCTCTCTCTCTCCCTCCCTCTCTCTTTCTGTCCCTCCCTCTCTCCCTCTCTCTCTCTTTCTGTCCCTCCCTCTCTCCCTCTTTCTGTCCCTCCCTCCCTCTCTCTTTCTGTCCGTCCCTTTCTCCCTCCCTCTCTCCCTCCCTCTCTTTCTGTCCATCCCTCCCTCTCTCTTTCTGTCCCTCCATCCCTCCCTCCCTCTTTCTGTCCATCCCTCCCTCTCTCTTTCTGTCCCTCCATCCCTCCCTCCCTCTTTCTGTCCCTCCATCCCTCCCTCTCTTTCTGTCCATCCCTCCCTCTCTTTCTGTCCATCCCTCCCTCTCTCTTTCTGTCCCTCCCCCTCTCTGTCCCTCCCTCTCTCTTTCTGTCTCTCCCTCCCTCTCTCTTTCTGTCCCTCCCTCCATCTCTCCCTCCCTCAGATTTGACAGGAGGGCTCACAGAATTTCAATCATCTTTTTTCATCTCTGAGGAATCAGACAGAGAAAGACTAACACACACACACGCACTCACAGAAACAAACACACACACACACACACAGCTAATAAGCATGGATGGAACCACTACAGTGGAACCACAGGCTTTCTACATCACTAGCCCACCACAACCAAAATATCCCTGCCATTTCAAAACCATAAATGAACAAACCAAAAAATACCAACAGTATGCATGAATGACTGTAAGTCACTTTAGATAAAAGCATCTGCTAAATGGCATATATTATATTATTATTATTAAAAACACAACATAGCTAAAACTCACCCTACAATAAGTGGATCCTAAGCCTAGACTAGAAATATTACATTTCTGCTATTAAATGATATTGTATACAGTGCATTCGGAAAGTATTCCTTGACTTATCCCTCATTTTGTTACATTACAGCCTTATTCTAAAATTGTTTTTTTTCCCCTCATGCATCTACACACAATACCCCATAATGACAAAGCAAACACAGGTTTGTAGATTTTTTTGCCAAAAAAAACTAAACAAAAATGGAAATATTACATTTACATAAGGATTTACATATCACATTTACATCTGTGCCTCGACACAATCCTGTCTCGGAGCTCTACAGACAATTCCTTCGACCTCATGGCATGGTTTTTGCTCTGACATGCACTGTCAACTGTGGGACCTTATATAGACAGGTGTGTGCCTTTCCAAATCATGTCCAATCAACTGAATTTACCACAGGTGGACTCCAATCAAGTTGTAGAAACATCTCAAGGATGATCAATGGAAACAGGATGCACCTGAGCTCAACTGCGAGTCTCATAGCAAAGGGTCTGAATACTTATGTAAATAAGGTATCCGTTTTTTTTTTTTTTTTATACATTTGCAAACATTTCTAAAAACCTGTTTTCGCTTTGTCATTATGGGGTATTGTGTGTAGATTGATGAGGAAAAACATTAATTGAATCAATTTTAAAATAAGTCTGTAACGTAACAAAATGTGGAAAAAGTCAAGGGGTGTGAATACTTTCCGAATGCACTGTATACATAGAGTATTGAATAATGTCAATCTGTACACTGACTCTCCATTAGATCTGGAGGGGAGAATACACACACACACACACACACACACACACACACACACACACACACACACCAACTAGGTATCACAGTCTCAAGTCAGAATGAGAAGTTAATTCATGTTTCTTAAACGTCAAATTTCGAAGTTGTTATAAACGTCAAATTTCAAAGTGTTTAAGGTTAAGTTTAGGCATTAACTCTGAATGGTTAAGGTAAGGGTTAAGGTTAAGGACAGTCAAATGATCTAGAGGTCTCATGGGTGGAATGTTAATATTTTTCATAATTTCATAACTAATACACACAGAAAACCGGTGTTTCAATGTCAAACGGTTTTGTTATATTTCAGTCTTCTGTGATGTACAGTACCAGTCAAAAGTTTGGATACACCTATTCATTCAAGGGTTTTTTGTTATTTTTACTATTTTCTACCTTGTAGAATAAAAGTGAAGACATCAAAACTATGAAATAACACATATGGATGTCACGGTTTCGGCCGAGGCTGCTCCTCTTCCTTGTTCGGGCAGGCTTCGGCGGTCGTCGTCTCCGGAGTACTAGCTGCCACCGTTCTATGTTTCATGTTCATTTGGTTTTGTCTGTTCATAACACCTGTCCCTTATTTGTGTCTTAATTGTTCCCTATTTAGTTTCGTGTGTTTGGGTCAGGTGTTATGCGTGATTGTTTATTGTCAGCCTGCCTCTGTGAAGTTTATTGTATCTCTCTCGTTGTTGTTCCCGAGAGCTCGCACTGCGTGCGCTTTTCTTGTTTTTGACGCACTGTGTTTTGTGCGTAATTGTTTGCGCCACCCGGTTGGGTTGGCGACTCATTGTTCTCGTGTTTTGGAAACATTACTAAAGACGGTTGAAGTCATCCTGGTTCCTGCGCTTGATTCCTTCCACTCATCTACACACACACCTCTGACAGAATCACGCATCAATCATGGAATCAGCAGGAGAGACCACGCCGACAGCCGAGATGGCTGAACGTCTTCGTGGTCAGGAGGACCGCATCAATCAGGTCTGTCACGCCCTGGAGGGGGTGATGAATACCCTGCACCGATGGGAGACCAGCGGGGTTCCCACACCACCACGAACCGACCCAGCTCCATCGGTCAGCCCTCCTGTCTCATCTCCGGAACCAAGTGGGATTCGGCTCTCGCTCCCGAGGGCGTACGACGGCTCCACTGCCGGGTGTCAAGGGTTCCTGCTGCAGGTGGAGCTCTACCTCGCCACCGTACACCCGGCGCCCTCGGGACACGAGAGCGTCTCAGCCCTCATCTCCTGTCTCACCGGCAAGGCGTTGGAGTGGGCCAACGCCGAGTGGAGGAGAATGGACGCCGCTACCACGAACTATGCGGAGTTCTCCCGCCGCTTCCGTGCTGTGTTCGACCATCCACCAGAGGGGAAGGCGGCGGGGGAGCGGCTATTCTACCTCCGACAGGGGATGAGGAGCGCCCAGGACTTTGCCTTGGAGTTTCGGACCCTAGCGGCTGATGCAGGGTGGAATGAGCGGGCCCATATCGACCATTTCCGCTGCAGCCTCCGGGAGGACGTCCAGCGAGAGTTGGCGTGCAGGGACACTTCGTTGACTTTCGACCAGCTGGTCGACATGGCCATCCGGCTGGATACCCTGCTCGCCACCCGTGGGCGTCCCGGGGGGGGGGGTTCGCCCATTCCACTCTCCAGCACCTCCGAGCCGAGCCCTATGGAGCTCGGAGGTGCTGGCGCTAGGGACCGGAGGAGGAGGAGCCCGAGGGGACCCGGCCCTTGCACCAACTGTGGTCGTGGAGGGCACACCACGGCTAGGTGTTGGGGCGGGTTCTCCAGTGAGGGAGAAGGCAGGTCACGCATTGGGGGTTCCACCCAGGTGAGTAGGCGCCCTGCTTACCCAGAGCTTTCTGTCGTGCACCTAACCTTGCCTGTTTGTTTCCCACAGGTTGCACCTCGTTCCCAGCATAAGGCGCTGGTAGATTCAGGCGCAGCTGGGAATTTTGTAGATCGCCAGTTTTGTATAGAGTTAGGGATCCCCCTCCTTCCAGTGGATAAGCCTTTCCCCGTCCACGCCCTAGATAGCCGTCCGTTAGGGTCTGGGTTGATTAGGGAAGTCACAGCACCCCTTCAGATGATGGCGCAGGAGGGTCATGAGGAGAGAATTCAGCTCTATCTGATTGAATCTCCTGCGTATCCGGTAGTGCTGGGTCTTCCCTGGTTGATGACGCATGACCCTATTATTAGGTGGCGAGAGAAAGCTCTTAAAGGGTGGTCTGCTCAATGTGAGGGGCGGTGTTTGGGTGTTTCCATAGGGGCGACCTCGGTGGAGAGTCCGAATCTAATGCCAGCACTGCAGATTCCCCCCGAGTATGAGGATTTGGCACTGGCGTTCAGTAAGACTAGGGCGGCGCAGCTGCCGCCTCATAGACGGGGGGATTGTGCGATAGATCTCCAGTCAGGAGCAGCTCTCCCGCGGAGCCATGTGTATCCCTTGTCTCAAGAGGAGAGAAAGGCTATGGAGACGTACATCTCTGAGTCTCTTAGACAGGGATACATACGGACCTCCGTTTCACCCGCTTCCTCAAGTTTCTTTTTTGTGAAGAAAAAGGATGGAGGTCTGCGCCCGTGTATTGATTACCGCGGTCTCAATCAGATCACAGTGAAGTACAGCTATCCACTTCCTCTGATTGCGACTATGACGGAGTCACTGCACGGTGCGCAGTTCTTTACAAAATTGGATCTTAGGAGCGCATATAACTTGGTGCGCATTCGAGAGGGCGATGAATGGAAGACAGCGTTTAGCACGACTTCCGGACACTACGAGTATCTAGTCATGCCATATGGGTTGATGAATGCTCCCTCAGTCTTCCAATCCTTCGTCGATGAGATTTTCCGGGACATGCAGGGACAGGGAGTAGTTGTGTACATCGACGACATTCTGGTGTATAGTCCTACCCGTGCTGAGCATGTAGCCCTGGTGCGCCGAGTATTGAGGAGGCTGTTGGAGCATGACCTATATGTCAAGGCAGAGAAATGTCTGTTTTTCCAGAAGTCGGTCTCCTTTCTGGGTTACCAGTTATCTGCGTCAGGGGTGAAGATGGAGGTAGACCGGGTGTCAGCTGTGCGTAATTGGCAGACCCCAACCACTGTGAAGGAGGTGCAACGGTTCTTGGGTTTTGCGAATTATTACCGGAGGTTTATCCGGGGTTTTGGACAGGTGGCAGCTCCCATAACGTCTCTGTTAAAGGGGGGTCCGGTGCGCTTGCGGTGGTCAGCTGAGGCGGACAGGGCATTTGGGAGACTGAAGGACCTGTTTACCTCGGCGCCGGTGTTGGCGCATCCGGATCCCTCTTTACCGTTCCAAGTAGAGGTGGACGCGTCAGAGGCCGGGATAGGGGCCGTTCTTTCCCAGCGTTCTGGCACTCCACCTAAACTCCGTCCCTGTGCGTTTTACAGTAAGAAGCTCAGTCCGGCGGAGCGGAATTATGACGTAGGAGACAGGGAGCTGTTAGCCGTGGTACAGGCCCTAAAGGTGTGGCGGCATTGGCTCGAGGGGGCTCAACACCCTTTCCTCATTCTAACTGACCATCGTAACCTGGAGTACATCCGGGCAGCTAGGAGACTGAATCCTCGCCAGGCTCGCTGGACTATGTTCCTAGCCCGGTTTGTGTTTAAAATCACATACATCCCTGGGTCCCAGAACGGGAAGGCAGATGCTCTGTCTCGGCGGTATGACGCAGAGGAGAGGTCAGTTGAGTCCACGCCCATACTACCGGAGTCCTGTCTGGTTGCTCCGGTGGTGTGGGAGGTTGATGGTGAGATCGAGCGGGCGTTACGCACCGACCCGAGTCCTCCACAGTGTCCGGTGGGTCGGACGTACGTTCCGCTCGAGGTACGCGATCGCCTCATTTGTTGGGCTCATACGTCCCCCTCCTCTGGCCATCCAGGTATCGGCCGGACAGTGCACTGCCTTAGCACGAAGTACTGGTGGCCAACGTTAGCTAGGGATGTGAGGATTTATGTCTCCTCCTGTTCGGTGTGTGCCCAGTGTAAGGCGCCCAGACATTTGCCCAGGGGTAAGTTACAACCCCTGCCTATTCCACAACGACCCTGGTCCCACCTCTCGGTGGATTTTGTTACCGACCTTCCCCCCTCACAGGGGAATACTACCATCCTGGTCGTTGTGGATCGGTTCTCTAAGGCCTGTCGTCTCCTTCCCATGCCGGGTCTACCCACTGCCCTACAGACCGCAGAGGCTCTGTTCACCCATGTCTTCCGGCACTACGGGGTACCCGAGGATATAGTGTCTGACCGAGGCCCCCAGTTCACCTCTAGAGTGTGGAGAGCATTTATGGAACGGTTGGGGGTTTCGGTAAGCCTTACCTCGGGGTACCACCCGGAGAGTAATGGGCAGGTTGAACGTGTCAACCAGGACGTGGGTAGATTTCTGAGGTCATACTGTCAGGGCCGGCCGGAGGAGTGGGCGAGATATGTGCCCTGGGCCGAGATGGCACAGAACTCTCTTCGCCACTCCTCCACCCAACTAACCCCTTTTCAGTGTGTATTAGGGTACCAGCCGGTTCTGGCACCATGGCATGAGAGCCAGATCGAGGCCCCCGCTGTGGATGAGTGGGTGCGGCGCTCGGAAGAGACGTGGGACGCTGCACACGTCCATCTGCAGCGTGCCATACGTCGACAGAAGACGAGCGCCGACCTACACCGCAGTGAGGGGCCAGTGTACGCACCTGGAGATCGAGTCTGGCTCTCAACCAGAAACCTGCCCCTCCGCCTGCCCTGCCGGAAGCTGGGTCGGCGGTTTGTGGGGCCATTTAAAGTCCTGAGGAGATTGAACGAGGTGAGTTATAGGTTAGAACTACCTGTTGATTACAAAAATATTAACCCCTCGTTCCATGTGTCTCTCCTCAGGCCGGTGGTAGCTGGTCCACTCCAGGACTTTGAGATTGAGGAGACTCCTCCGCCCCCGTTGGACATCGAGGGGGCTCCGGCGTACACCGTGAGGTCCATCCTGGATTCTAGACGCCGGATGGGGGGTCTTCAATATCTCGTGGAGTGGGAGGGGTACGGTCCGGAGGAGCGGTGCTGGGTGCCAAGGAGGGACGTATTAGACCAGTCCCTACTGACCGATTTCCATCGGGGTCATCCTGCGCGCCCTGCTCCGCGTCGTGCGGGTCGTCCCCGAGCTCCGGGTCGGCGCACGGCTGGAGCCGCGCGTCAAGGGGGGGGTACTGTCACGGTTTCGGCCGAGGCTGCTCCTCTTCCTTGTTCGGGCAGGCTTCGGCGGTCGTCGTCTCCGGAGTACTAGCTGCCACCGTTCTATGTTTCATGTTCATTTGGTTTTGTCTGTTCATAACACCTGTCCCTTATTTGTGTCTTAATTGTTCCCTATTTAGTTTCGTGTGTTTGGGTCAGGTGTTATGCGTGATTGTTTATTGTCAGCCTGCCTCTGTGAAGTTTATTGTATCTCTCTCGTTGTTGTTCCCGAGAGCTCGCACTGCGTGCGCTTTTCTTGTTTTTGACGCACTGTGTTTTGTGCGTAATTGTTTGCGCCACCCGGTTGGGTTGGCGACTCATTGTTCTCGTGTTTTGGAAACATTACTAAAGACGGTTGAAGTCATCCTGGTTCCTGCGCTTGATTCCTTCCACTCATCTACACACACACCTCTGACAATGGAATCATGTAGTAACCAAAAAGTGTGAAAAAAATCAAAAATGTATTTGAGATTTTAGATTCTTCAAAGTAGCCACCCCTTGCCTTAATGAGAGCTTTGCACACTCTTGGCATTCTCTCAACCAGCTTCACCTGGAATGCTTTTCCAACAGTCTTGAAGGAGTTCCCACATATGCTGAGCACTTGTTGGCTGCTTTCCTTCACTCTAAGGTCCAACTCATCCCAAACCATCTCAATTGAGGTCGGGTGATTGTGGAGGCCAGGTCATCTGATGCAGCACTCCATCACTCTCCTTCTTGGTAAAATAGCCCTTACACAGCCTGGAGGTGTGTTGGGTCATTGTCCTGTTGAAAAACAAATGATAGTCCCACTAATCCCAAACCAGATGGGATGGCGTATCGCTGCAGAATGCTGTGGTAGCCATGCTGGTTAAGTGTGCCTTGAATTCTAAATAAATAACAGACAATGTAACAAGCAAAGCACCCCCACACCATAACACCTCCTCCTCCATGCTTTACGGTGGGAAATACACTTGCAGAGATCATCTGTTCACCCACACTGCGTCTCACAAAGACACAGCGGTTGGAACCAAAAATCTCCAATTTGGCCTCCAGACCAAAGGACAGATTTCACCGGTCTAATGTTCATTGCTCGTGTTTCTTGGCCCAAGCAAGTCTCTTCTTATTATTGTTGTCCTTTAGTGGTGGTTTCTTTGCAGCAATTCGACCATGAAGGCCTGATTCACGCAGTCTCCTCTGAACAGGATGTTGAGATGTGTCTGTTACTTGAACTCTGTGAAGCATTTATTTGGCCTGCAATTTCTGAGGCTGGTAACTCTTATGAACTTATCATCTGCAGCAGAGGTAACGCTGGGTCTTCCTTTCCTGTGGTGGTCCTCATGAGAGCCAGATTCATCATAGCATATCAAAGTTCTTGAAATGTTCTGGATGGACTGACCTTCATGTCTTAAAGTAATGATGGACTGTTGTTTCGCTTTGCTTATTTGAGCTGTTCTTGCCATAATATGGACTTGGTCTTTTACCAAATAGGGCTATCTTCTGTATCACAGTTGGGATGGAATCCATTTACAGTGCGGCAAGGACCACTGAGTCCCAACTAGGAATACACAGAGGCTCACACAAACACACACACACACACATACACACACTCCCCTCCACACACACACACACACTCCCCTCCACACACACACAGACAGACTCCTACATGTACAGTATGTGCTCATACATAGGCTATGCACGCTGTGTGTGTCCGTGCATATATGGTTGTGAGCGAGAGAGAAGAGACAGAACATATCCATGTCACATGTCTTCTCCAGGATACATCAGTGATACAGTAAAACATCTGTAAAGATGACGGTGAGTCAGCGAAGAGAGAGAATCTCTTACTGCTCTGTTCAAAGACAAACAACCACATAGAGGAAGCAATGGACTCTGTAGTGCCTTCACATCAGAGAGAAACGACAGAGCAGGAAGAAGGATATAAGGAAAGAAAGAGAGTCATTTTTCAATAGATGACAAGAGGTGCTATTGAGAGGTACTTGAAAGGTGTGAAGAAAGAGAGTAGTGGTCCTTGCAGAGGGTGACATAGTTAAACAGTATCAGTGTGTAGTGTGTGTGTGTGTGTGTGTGTGTGTGTGTGTGTGCAGCGTGTGTGTGAGATACTGACCTGTAGTACCTTACAGCGGTCTGAAGAGCAGTCTATGTTCTCACAGGGTTGGTACATGCCCAGGGTCACACAGTTGAGTAATATCACCATTATACTGCAGCGCTCAAACCACGTAGAGACACCAGGGTTAAGGATAATACACAGGACAGAGAGACTGGATTAACAGAATATAGAGACTGGATTAACAGGACAGAGAGACTGGATTAACAGAATATAGAGACTGGATTAACAGGACAGAGAGACTGGATTAACAGAATATAGAGACTGGATTAACAGGACAGAGAGACTGGATTAACAGAATATAGAGACTGGATTAACAGGACAGAGAGACTGGATTAACAGAATATAGAGACTGGATTAACAGGACAGAGAGACTGGATTAACAGAATATAGAGACTGGATTAACAGGACAGAGAGACTGGATTAACAGAATATAGAGACTGGATTAACAGGACAGAGAGACTGGATTAACAGAATATAGAGACTGGATTAACAGGACAGAGAGACTGGATTAACAGAATATAGAGACTGGATTAACAGGACAGAGAGACTGGATTAACAGAATATAGAGACTGGATTAACAGGACAGAGAGACTGGATTAACAGGATATAGAGACTGGATTAACAGGACAGAGAGACTGGATTAACAGAATATAGAGACTGGATTAACAGGACAGAGAGACTGGATTAACAGAATATAGAGACTGAATTAACAGGACAGAGAGACTGGATTAACAGAATATAGAGACTGGATTAACAGGACAGAGAGACTGGATTAACAGAATATAGAGACTGGATTAACAGGACAGAGAGACTGGATTAACAGAATATAGAGACTGGATTAACAGGACAGAGAGACTGGATTAACAGAATATAGAGACTGGATTAACAGGACAGAGAGACTGGATTAACAGAATATAGAGACTGGATTAACAGAATATAGAGACTGGATTAACAGAATATAGAGACTGGTTTAACAGGACAGAGAGACTGGATTAACAGAATATAGAGACTGGATTAACAGGACAGAGAGACTGGATTAACAGAATATAGAGACTGGATTAACAGAATATAGAGACTGGATTAACAGGACAGAGAGACTGGATTAACAGAATATAGAGACTGGATTAACAGGACAGAGAGACTGGATTAACAGAATATAGAGACTGGATTAACAGAATATAGAGACTGGATTAACAGGACAGAGAGACTGGATTAACAGGACAGAGAGACTGGATTATCAGGACAGAGAGACTGAATTAACAGGACAGAGAGACTGGATTAACTGGACATACACTGTAGTGACTGAAAGACTACTGTTTTATATAGTCTCTATAATTAGGGCCCTGTGTTTTGGTTAATCATGTCACATGCCATTAAATTGTCCACTTGTCATTTTATGTTAAATGGTCCAGTTAAAAATGTTGGTCTAATTCTGATTTCTGTAAAAGGCTTAAAATAAAGGTTAAAATCCAAGACATGTGACATGAGCTAAAGTCAATGTCTGCGTCCGCGGAAATCTAATTAGCATAATACAAACATCTAGAGATATGTTTTTTCCATTGGATGCGCCTCAAATTAGTCAGGTGGAACCACAGACAACAACAGGACCCTATAGTAACACTTTAGTTAGGTGGAACCACAGACAACAACAGGACCCTATAGTAACACTTTAGTCAGGTGGAACCACAGACAACAACAGGACCCTATAGTAACACTTTAGTTAGGTGGAACCACAGACAACAACAGGACCCTATAATAACACTTTAGTTAGGTGGAACCACAGACAACAACAGGACCCTATAATAACACTTTAGTTAGGTGGAACCACAGACAACAACAGGACCCTATAGTAACACTTTAGTCAGGTGGAACCACAGACAACAACAGGACCCTATAGTAACACTTTAGTCAGGTGGAACCACAGACAACAACAGGACCCTATAGTAACACTTTAGTTAGGTGGAACCACAGACAACAACAGGACCCTATAGTAACACTTTAGTTAGGTGGAACCACAGACAACAACAGGACCCTATAGTAACACTTTAGTTAGGTGGAACCACAGACAACAACAGGACCCTATAGTAACACTTTAGTCAGGTGGAACCACAGACAACAACAGGACCCTATAGTAACACTTTAGTCAGGTGGAACCACAGACAACAACAGGATGAGTAGTATACATTGTATTTATAGAGTAGTATACATTGTTGAAGTTAGCTCAAACCACACACAGGATCATACATAGATAGAGACTGAAATACTAGGCTATAGTCTTTAGTAAAGACTCTTTGAAAATGTCTCAATATATATTGAATATATTTAAATGAAAAAGTAGAAAAACTCTAAATCTGAGAGAGAGAGAGAGAGAGAGAGAGAGAGAGAGAGAGAGAGAGAGAGAGAGAGAGAGAGAGAGAGAGAGAGAGAGAGAGAGAGAGAGCAAGGGAGAGAGATACATTTTCATGAACCAACTAGCTAATACATTAATGTATAGTCATTTATAGGAAGTGATTGGTGTCAGAAAAGATAGTAAGAGACAGAGAGAGAGAGAGAAAATTGAATTGAATTGAATTGAGAAAGAGAGAAAGGGGGAGAGAGAGAGAGAGAGAGAGCGAGAGAGAAAAAAGAAAGAATTGGGGAGAGAGAGAGAGAGAGAGAGAGAGAGAGAGAGAGAGAGAGAGAGAGAGAGAGAGAGAGAGAGAGAGAGAGAGATCCAGACGTAGAAAAAAGAACAGCTAGAGAATCACAAGAATGAAACATCCCAGCAGTTCTTTGAAGTGTGACAGTGAGATATTGAACATGCTTCCCAAATGGCACACTATTCCCTATATAGTACACTGGTCAAAAGTAGTGCACTATGTAGGGAATAGGGTGTAATTTGGGATGCATCAACTGAATATGCATTGTGGTGTTGAGGAGCTGTGGATGAATACAAACACATAAAGAGGTATTTAATAGTCCAGTGGGCCAAATCACGCTATGGGGGATTAATTAATACAAAGGCCCTGCTCTAATGCGTCTCTGCTCTCCATCGCTGCCGGAACTACTTCCAACCCTTCAGGGGGAACGGGGTTTAAAACACAGAGGAGGAGGAACATAAAGAAGAAGCTGTTGCTGTTTGACTTCTGGATGGAATAAAATATGCTCTTTTCATTTTATTTTCTATACTTCTCACATTTTCATATGAAAAGGAGGAGGAGAAGTACGGACCATGAAGTAATACACAATACAGGGACAAATCCTTTCTTCAGATTTATGAGCACAGCCCAAAGTCCCATATTAACCTGTTCATTACCATGAATGGATGATTTGTTTGGACGTCTCAAGTACATATAATAGGCTATACATTTGAAATTAGGATTGTGGCCACAACATTACTGGAATCCTGTGTATTAGATCAGTAGAATCATGTGTACTACATCAGTGATTTCTGTGTATTAATTCAGTAGAATCCTGTGTATTACATCAGTAGAATCCTGTGTATTACATCTGTGGAATCCTGTGTATTACATCAGTAAAATCATGTGTATTACATCTGTGGAATCCTGTGTATTACATCTGTGGAATCCTGTATATTACATCTGTGGAATCCTGTGTATTACATCAGTAGAATCCTGTGTATTACATCAGTAGAATCATGTGTATTCCATCAGTGGAATCCTGTGTATTACATCACTGATTCCTGTGTATTACATCACTGATTCCTGTGTATTACATCAGTGATTGCTGTGTATTACATCAGTGATTCCTGTGTATGATCCTGTATCACTTACTTGATGTTCACACACGCACGAACGCACATGCGTACAAAGCACACTCACACATTTAAATTAGCGGCATTTAAAGGGAAATATTCAGAGCTCTGAAGAACATTTTTCATTGACATCACAACAGATCTATGATACAGTACAATGTATCACAACATATCTATAATACAGTACAATGTAACAGATCTATGACACAGTACAATGTATCACAACAGATCTATGATACAGTACAATGTAACAGATCTATGATACAGTACAATGTATCACAACAGATCTATGATACAGTACAATGTAACAGATCTATGATACAGTACAATGTATCACAACAGATCTATGATACAGTACAATGTATCACAACAGATATATGATACAGTACAATGTAACATATCTATGATACAGTACAATGTATCACAACAGATCTATGATACAGTACAATGTATCACAACAGATCTATGATACAGTACAATGAAACAGAGCTATGATACAGTACAATGTATCACAACAGATCTATGATACAGTACAATGAAACAGAGCTATGATACAGTACAATGTAACAGATCTATGATACAGTACAATGTAACAGGTCTATGATACAGTACAATGAAACAGAGCTATGATACAGTACAATGTAACAGATCTATGATACAGTACAATGTAACAGATGTACAAGGAGACATGAGGGAAAAGGTCTAGAGGGGAAAGATACATTTTCCCTCTCTTTCTCCCTCTCTCCTTAATATCTCCTTCTGCATTCTCCCTCTCATTCTCTCTCTCCCTCTATTCAACTTTATCTTTCTGTCAAAGTCAGTGAAAATGAAGGCATTGAGCCTTCGAGCTAATGCTATATAGTGATAATCTATGTCACGTGCACACACACACACACATACACACACACACACACACACACACACACACACACACACACACACACACTCCCTCCTTGTGGGACAAAACAATTTATTCCCATTCCAAATCCTATTTTCCCTAAACCTTTAACCCTAACCTTAACCCTAAACCTAACTAAACCTAACTCCTAACCCTAAACCTAACCCCTAAGCCTAAAATACTGTAGCCTTGACTGGCGAAAAGTCTCCACTTGTAAGAATGTTTATTTTTTTACTATTCTTGTGAGGACTTCTGGCCCCACAAGGATAGTAAAACCAAAAACACACAAACACACACACGTCCATTTGAAAATAGTGTGACCACATCTCCAACTCTCTAGGCTGAATTCCAATCTAGCAGTCCCTGATTCTTATAAGGTCCCAGCTGCCTTTCTCTCTCTCTCTCCCTCACTATCTTTTTTTTTCTCTCTCTCTCCCTCTCTGTTTCTCTCTCTCTCTCTCTCCTTCCCCCACTTTCCCTCGTTCAAAATGTGCAAACGCTTCAAAAATCGTTCTCTGAAAAATGAGTCAATTAGAGGCTTGGAGGAACTTTTCCTTTCCCTCTCTTTCTCAATCTTTCTTTCCCCTCTGACTCCATTTCTTTGACTCACTCTATCTCTCTCTCCCTCACTCTCTCTCTCTCTCTCTCCCTCCCACCCTCTCATTGTCTCTCTCCCCCACCCTCTCATTCTCTCCCTCTCTTCACCTCTCTCTCTCTAATAGCACCCCACCGTAGTAACCTAACCTCCCAGGGAGTAAAATGTTCACTAACTCCTTCAGTTTTTCTATCAGTTCCGATTGAGAGTACAAATCTGTATAACAATCATGACGAAAAATAACACTTAATGAAGACTGAGTCAAAGTGTTTCTCAAACAATCCTTCCGTTTTTCACACTCAAGGAGGACAATGATTGCACAGCTACATTACACATAGCACACTTGTGACTCACTGTATTGAAAAGCACTGGAGCCTTGAGATCGGTTAGGGCCTTGAAAGCACAAAAACAATACTCCGTTAGAAAACAAAACCAGCATTTTCAGATTTTAAGTAGCAGAAAAAGGCTTGTGTTTAAGTATTGCAGAAGGAAGAGGAGGAGGAAGAGGAGGAGGAGGGAGGAGGAAGAGGAGGAGAAGGAGGAGAAGGAGGAGGGAATTGCATAGAGGTTTAGCTTTGCGATCAGTTATGCCTTGAAATAACAGTACCACAATACTCCATTAGAAAACAAAACCAACATTTGAAGACTTATATCATACCACCTGCAGACCAGGATACACGGCTGGAAGGTGTATAAAGCATTGATATTGGTGAGGTAAAAGAGGAGGAGAAGGAGGGAAGGATGTGTAGTTCAGCTTTGTGATCAAGTAGGCCAGTGGTAGGTAACCCTGGTCCTGGAGGGCCGCAGACACTTCATATTATTGATTTAATCGACCTGGAAGACCAGGTGTGTTGAAGTTAGGCAACTGAACAGATCAATTAGCTCAGTTGGTCAGGTGTGGTGCCTAGTTGGAACAAAATCCTGCAGTACCTGCGGCACTCCAGGAACAGGGTTGCCTACCCCTGAAGTAGGCCTTGAAAGCACAATACCACACTACTCCATTAAAAACAAAAACATATCGTATCATACCACTTACAGACTAAGATAAGAAGCTTGAAGCTGCAGAAGGCATTGATATTGGTGAGGTACAGAGGGTGGTGCAGGGTGTGGAGAGGAGGGTATAGAAGTTACAGCTGGGGGTAGATTACTTTTTAACATATCACAGCATGTCTGCACTTTAAGTTTTACTCAATCTCTCCATTTCTCTCTCTTTTATTGTTACCAAAGAGACACAGAAGAAACAACAATGCCCCAGATCTCCATGGCAACCCATCAACTATTAAGTAAAGCTAATTCCGTTACGTATATGTGTGTGCATGCCTGCGTGTGTGTGTGTGTGTGTGTGTGTGTGTGTGTGTGTGTGTGCGTGCGTGCGTGTGTGTGCGAGAGAGAGACTGTATCTAATACTGTGCCCAAGGGGGTATGAAATATGCTTCGATGTCATTAGCTATCCTCTGTAGAGCCAGCATGTCTTCCAACACATCCCAAATGGCACCCTATTCAGTGCACTACTTTTGACTAGGGCCCATAGGGATCTGGTCAAAAGTAGTGCACTATATAGGGAATAGGGTGACATTTGGGAGGCAGTCCTCTTCTATTCTCATTCACATTGGCAGCATCTCATTTTCTTTCCAACATTTTGGATGGCTCAAAATGGCTGCCAAGTATCTGCATGATTCTATGGGAATGATAGGTCATGTCTTGTCAATATAAATGACGTAGGTCATGTCTTGTCCTGAACTGTCATGGGATATCACACACTGTAATGCTCCATATCCTTTGATGTCCCCGTCTGCTACTTCAAGGTTTGTAGTAGTATGCTTGACAGACAGACACACATGCGCACACACACACACACGTTCGGTTCTAAAGGTCATTTTGACTGGTAGTATGACATCCATTGACAGCAGGTCCCATGGCCTGTACGTTGATACGATGACACACACCCACCTGCAGAATAGACAAACACTCAGGACGTCTCTGATGTAATGACAGGACATTTTCCAGGATCCTCCTCCCTAGGCTCTCTGGGACCATTCCCAGCGAATACTACGATTAGCCACTCAGCAGTGGGGAGGGCAAAAGAGCTATGGACATCTATAGATACACACACACCTTCTCTTATTCTATGTTCATAGATTTCCAACCTGTTCTCTGACTAGCTACTGGATCTCTGTCTAGCTACTGGTTCTCTAACTAGCTACTGGTTCTCTGACTAGCTACTGGTTCTCTGACTAGCTACTGGTTCTCTGACTAGCTACTGGTTCTCTGACTAGCTACTGGTTCTCTGACTGTTACACAAGCTTGGATATATAAGTGTTAGAACCTAACCATACAGTAGTAGTAGTAGTAGTAGTGGACATGTGGTGCGGTGGGCGGCTTTGAAGGACTAGATATGAACCATAGAGTTCAACTCAGGACGATAATACTACAGCACATCAGAGAGGAATACCTGAGAGCGAGAGAGACAGAATGTTTAAACCAAAATCAAATCACATTTTATTGGTCACATACACATATTTAGCAGATGTTATTGCGGGTGTAGCGAAATGCTTGAAAGTATGAGAACATACATCTGCATTGCTTGCTGTTTGGGGTTTTAGGCTTGGTTTCTGTATAGCACTTTGTGACATCTGGTGATGTAAACAGGGCTTATAAATACATTTGATTGAAAGAGCTTTGGAGACTAGAGAGGAATATAGAGAGAGAGATAGTGAGAATGACAGAGGAAAGCAAGAGAGCTGTGGACACAAGGGAGAAAGAAACACGCACTGGCTTGCTAAGTGGACCCTAGTGGAGCGAGTAAGTTGTGTAAGGTGTGAGTAGTTGAATTCGTCTGTGAGCTATGTATCTTCATTTATAGGCAATTTTATGTTTTATTTAGATGAGTGTACAGACCGATGGCCTGTACAGGTCCGGATCAATACACTCGTTTGTGTTTATATTTTTGTACATAGTTAATAATCAAACATTTCAAACAAATGTCTCTTTATAAACTTTTGTCTGTTTAATGTTAGCTGTTATTTTGTGATTGTTCATTTCACTTGCTCTAGCCATGTTAAAGGCCCAGTGCAGTCTGAAACGTGACTGTCCTGTGCTTTTTATACACTGACTATACCAAACATTAGTAACACCTTCCAAATATTTAGTTGCACCCCCCCCCACCCAATCCACCTTAACTACCATACCATGTTCAAAGGCATTTCAATCTTTTGTCTTACCCATGGCAAACATACACAATCCATGTCTCAATTGTCTCAAGGCTTAAAAATCCTTATTTACCTATCTCCTCCCCTTCATCTACACTGATTGATGTGTATTTAACAAGTAACATCAATAAGGGATCATAGCTTTAATCTGGATTCACCTGGTCAGTCTATGACATGGAAAGAGCAGGTGTTCTTAATGTTTTGTATACTCAGTGTATATTTCCACACAATGAGGTTGTAATAATACTGTGAAATTGTAATTTAGTATAACAGATGTCTGTAGATAATAGGCAGAATCTACCGCCCACCCAGAGCTGATTTGTGAAGATGCTGGAGACAAAAGGCAAAACTGGAGAAACAGGAAAAAGTCTCTGCACACTTCCAGTCAGATGCACATTTCTTTAATTGTGGCTGAGCTTTCTGATGAAGGTCGACTGCTCAGCCACAATTAAATATATTTGCATCTGACTGGAAGTGTGCAGAGACTTTTTCCTGTTTCTCCAGCATAAGAAAAGACCGCCTGAAATGTCAGCCTGTTTTGGTGGGATAAAGTTTTGGCCTGCCTGGTGACATCACAGGTGGGAAATTAGTTAATAGACCAATAAGAAAGAGAGTTCCAAACCTCTCTGCCAATAACAGCTAGTTTTTAGTTTTCCCCTACCCACTCAGAAGGTCCTAGCAAAATTCTTGCTTGAGAAATTGCTCCTTGCTAAAAAGCTATTTTTTGACCTGGTGACTGACACACACACACACATACACACACTTTAAACAACCTATGCTCCTTAGAGAACCCTCTTTCAAAGTCAAATTAATGGGCAACTTCACATTTTTATACATGACCCAAAGCATGATGGGATTTTAATTGCTTAATTAAGGATCCACACCTATGTGGAAGCACCTGTTTTCAATATACTGTGTATCCCTCATTTACTCAAGTTGTTCCTTTATGTTGGCAGTTACCTGTTTATTTCCCATGCCAATAAAGCTCCTTTGAATTGAATTTAGAGAGAGAGAGGGAGAGAGCTATCCATCTCACGCTATTTGGCCCCATTCCTCTCACTCAACCCTCCTCCCTTAAATCCTACCTTAAAGGATTCTAAAACTCCTCTGAGACTGAGTACACAAGTTAAATAATTTTCCATCCCTTCTCCATCTCTTCATCATCCTTAACCAATGTCAAGGTCCCCTTCAGTAGCCCATCAGTATAAGTCCAGAGCCTCCAAGCTCCTCCTTGTTCCTGTGAACAGGAAGTAGTCACCAGTGAGATCAGCAGTGTTATGAAGCATTCCCGGTGTGAAACATTTCGATCACTGCTGAGTCACCGCTAACCGAGGATGAGCGTTGGCGGCTCTGTTGTTTTTCATAAGTTGAATGAATGAATGTTAATGTTCTCTCTCTCTCTCCATCTCCCTCTCTGTCTATTACTCTCTCACTTTCTCTCTGCTATCTCTCTTTTTCTCTCCCTATGTCTTTAATCTTTCTCTCTCCCTGTCTCATTCTCCCTCTCGCTCTTTTTCGCTCTCCCTCTCTTTATCCCTCACTCTCTCTCTCACACACCATCTCTCTCACACAACACACACAAAGTCAAACACACCACGGTGAGTGTGATCCCTGTTTTTTTGCTGCAGCACGTTGCCACAGCAACAGGGCCTAGTTTGACTTGAGGAATCCAAGAGGCCTTGGCCACCTGTGGAGAGAGAGAGAGAGAGAGAGAGAGAGAGAGAGAGAGAGAGAGAGAGAGAGAGAGAGAGAGAGAGAGAGAGAGAGAGAGAGAGAGAGAGAGAGAGAGAGAGAGAGAGAGAGAAAGAAAAGATGAACCCCCCTCCCTCTCTTCTCTCCCTATTCTCCTCTCCCTTACTTGTCAGGTGGTTGTAGACTTAAAAGAACCAGAAAGAGGAATTTATTTCCCCTAAATCTAATAGCTGAAAAAGGGACTATAAGATAAAACATTCTAACTCTAGACTCAGAGTCCACTAGATGAGGTATAGTATAGTAATAGTTGCTCCAGTTTCTATAGACTCAGAGTCCACTAGATGAGGTATAGTATAGTAGTAGTTGCTCCAGTTTCTATAGACTCAGAGTCCACTAGATGAGGTATAGTATAGTAGTACTTTCCCCAGTTTCTATAGACTCAGAGTCCACTAGATGAGGTATAGTATAGTAGTAGTTTCCCCAGTTTCTATAGACTCAGAGTCCACTAGATGAGGTATAGTATAGTAGTAGTTGCTCCAGATCGAGGTGACAAATGCTTTAGAGTCCTAATGAGTACGAATGAAGCAACACGCTGCAGCTACTGAGAAAATACCACAGTCCACTGCGACAGAGAGTTGGTTGGGAGGTGGAGAGAGAGAGCGACAGAGAGAGAGAGACGGAGAGAGAGAGAGAGCGACAGAGAGAGAGAGAGCGACAGAGAGAGAGACCGAGAGAGACAGAGAGGGTTGTGGTGAACGACATGACTCCTATAGCTCATGTTGAGCCCTGCTGGAGATCTGACATACCTGTCTCTACACATCACTGTCAAATCATACCACAGCTATAACTCCTTCTCCTCCCTCCCTCCCTCCCTCTCTCCCCTCATCTCTCTCTACCTTCTTAGTTCTAACTCACTTCTCCTTTCTCTTCATCTCCCTCCCTCCATCATTCCTATCATTTAAACAATTTACAACTATCACTCCATTGCCCTCCTCCCCTCCCTCCCTTTCCCCCTCCCTCATTCCCCCTCCCGCTCTCTCTACCTAGAACGTTTTACATTCCAATCAGTGACTGAAGGAAACCATATCGAAGAGATATATTGCCTGTTTTGCGATAGAGTGAGTAGAGTTGGAGAGAGATCGAAAACTATGACAGGTAAATCATAATTTCTGCTAACAAGAAGCACTAAGGTTTTCATGGGAACATTTGTCACTTTTTTGGTGACACTGCATTTCCTAGATTGTGCCAATCATCACACACACACACACACACACGCGCTGTCCCAGCAATGCCAGTGAAGCTGTTCCCTCAGGAACGCTATGCAGATAACGATCGTCAGGGACAACCATGTAGACAGTCTGACAACGTTATTTTACCTCTCTAAGACTAGAATGTGTGCGTGTCCCTCACTCCCCTCTCTCTCTTCCTCCTTCCGCTCTCTTCCCTCCAATCACCCTTTCCCTCTGTCCTTTGTGTGGCTCAGTTGTTAGAGCATTGAGCTTGCAATGTCAGGGTTGTGGGTTTGAATCTCGCTGGGGCCACTTTTTGAAAATGTATTGTTGATTACCATTGCTTAAAAGTGTCATATAGTATGTGATGATACTCTGGATATACTGTGTGTACTTTGATCAACATGTCTTTCCTAGTTATATAAGATATAAACAGGTAACAATGTTACTATGGCAACAGAACCTCAGTGTAACTACCTTCAACAGCCTCCAACTACCTCCAGCTACCTTCAGCTGCCTTCAACTCAGGGCAACATGTACAACCCAGAGTTATTTGGCTGGACATAAACACACACACACACACACACACACGCACACACACACACACACACACACACACACACACACACACACACACACACACACACACACACACACACTCACACACATACACACAGTCTAAACTAAACTCATAAACACACCAGCGGGAGATCAAGCCACCCGTCTGGCAGGACCACCGGAACTTCCAGATCACCATGGCGATGATGCCGGCTGTGAGGCGACCGGGGGAGACCAAAACAACGGAAAAAGAGAGAGCGCGAAAAAGACGAAGAAATTAGAGGAGGAAAAGAGGAGGAAAACACATCAGAGGTGATGCTAATGATGGTGGAGGCAGGTGATGTGTCTGCCAACACACACACACACACACACACACACACACACACACACACACACACACACACAGGTCCAGAAACCTGCTGTGTTAATTGCAGGGCTGCTGGTTCTCTTGAAGGCTGATGCTCACCTTGGCTGACCCCTAACCACCCTGCACACACACACAGGCACACACACTTTTCCACACATACACAGTACACACACACACACACACACACACCTCACCACAGGGGCCAGCTACATAGATCTGTGTGTTATTTCAGCACCAACTGCCACAGCGGGCCTCACCTGGCTGATGATAATTTCGGTTGGCATCCACCACAAGAGCATGCAGACTGTAGCTAACAGACCTAACAGCAGGGGGCGACCTGGAGTATATACACTCTGAAATCATAGCATTATCTGTACTAATTATCTCTCTATGTGGATCATAATTCCATTTGCAAGTTCAACTGGGTATTTTTCAAACTTGGTTGGCCTTCTGTTATTTCAAGGCAATGATAAAGAATAACTGCCAAATACAAGTCAATGTGATGAAAACTCACTATGCAGACGCAGTTCAGTCATGCCTCTAAATTCACAGGGTTTTCTATGCTTGGTTGCTGTTCCACTATTGCAAGGTTTACCAAAGATAATGAAACATGGTCAATTATTACCACTGGTTAAAAATATCTGGTGTTCCCTAAGGGTCAGTGTAATTCCAATACCCAACGCTCAATGTCCCTTAATTATGCCCTGAGGGGAGATGGAAAAACAGCAAACTCCAACCAATACTACTCCATCAGGTAAAACAAATCTGGTGTGCCCCAAGGGTTGGTGTTGGGTCCAATACCCAACACAATGTTGTCCTGAGGGACAACCCAACTCCAGCTAATATTACTCCTAGGATGCGTCCCAAATGGCACCATATTATCTATATAAAGAGCAACATTTATACTAGAACCTTATGGACCCTGATCAAAACTAGTGCCCTAATAATCCATTTAAGACACACCCCTAATCAATGAAGGCCCGGTCACTATTGTGCGATACTAATGGTATTATTGATGTTATTGATCTATGAGTTAAAGGACCCCAGACATAAAACACCATTGGAGGGCTGGAACCCTTAGAGTTTTCTGGAGTGGTTGTCATTGACACGTAGAATGGGTTAATTGATTTATTACAGCCAAATTAGACAAATTACTGTGTGTGTGTTTGTGTGTGTGTGTGTGTGTGTGTGTGTGTGTGCACGCATGTATGCGTGCGTGCATGCATGCCCTTAGGAAATGAAGTTGCTAACTTAATTTGTCCCATTGTAAATTAAGTTAACCCCTTTTTGACCATGAAGGGAAGATAGGTCAAGGGTAACCAAGACCTTTGAGGGTGAAACTAGATATTGATGGAAATCCAAATCATAGGCAAGCAGAAGTTTTGGAGTCATCTGTGTGACAGAGAGATAGAAGAGGACAAAATGAGAGAGTAGAGAGATAGATGTAGAAATGGACAGAGCGAGGGAATGAAAGAGAGAGGGAGAGAGTGACTAGTTGGTGTGCAGAATTGTACCACTGTCTACAGTCTCCACCCCTTCCAAATCTCTCTTTCTCCATGTCTGACCTTTCAACGCTCCCCTAGTCTGCTACAGAAACAGATGGAAGCAATCACCTCCGACAGGCGTCATCAAATCACCCAAATCAAAGTTGAGTTGTGAGCCCCGACACTAGCCCTCTGTTTTATGGAGCTATTTAATTTGTCAAGGCAATTGGCCACGTTGGTGTGTGTGAGTGTGTGTGTGTGTGTATGTGTTGTGTTATACTATGAGTGTTTCTGCCAGAGTCTAGACATAGCATTATGCTTAACTGGGAAGTTTAAGGTTTATAATTATTATGAATGGTTGATACTGTGTAGGAATATCTCATGAGTTTAGAGCAATGCAAACATGCTGTTAAATAAAGTGTGCTCTATTAGCTGAACTATAAAAAATATATACAGGTACATTGCAAAGCTTATAGGACTGGGAATACGCTGTCTTTGAGAACCTAACTCCATCTGCATCCCAAATGGAACCCTATTCCCTATTTAGTGCACTACTTTTGACCAGAGCCCTATAGGCCAATTGGTAGAGCATGGCGCTTGTAATGCCAGGGTAGTGGGTTCGATCCCCGGGACCACCCATACATAAAAATGTATGCACACATGACTGTAAGTCGCTTTGGATAAAAGCGTCTGCTAAATGGCATATTATTATAATATTAAAAAGTAGTGCTCTAAATAGAGAATAGGGTGCCATTTGAGCAGCTTTCTTTGAGTATATAACTCAATGGGTGGGCATCGTATCTTTCCTCTATTTGGAATAGAAACATGACATCCCTTCCTGCATCTCCCCTCTCTCCACCTTATCCCGTTTCCCCCAGGAGTCACATCCTGTCATTGATTCTCTCTCTCTCTCTCTCTCTCTCTCTCTCTCTCTCTCTCTCTCTCTCTCTCTCTCTCTCTCTCTCTCGCTCGCTCGCTCTCTCTCTCTCTCTCTCTCTCTCTCTCTCTCCCTCTCTCTCTCTCTCTCTCTCTCTCTCTCTCTCTCTCTCCCTCAGGTGCTATGTGGTGTGGAAAAAAGTGTAAAACAGAGCTTTAGCCCGTCTTCATCTCTCCTTCCCCGCTGGTTTCAATATTACATCTCCGTGGAGATTGATTCTCAGCTCTGGTTGAATACTGAATGCTGTTTAACACAGGTCTATGCTGTCGCTGCATGGGGTTCTCTAACCAGAGAAAATTGGTTATTCTAGCAGAAATAGGGAAAATTGTGCTATTTGAGAGTTATGAGAGTATAACATTTAAAGGGGAAATCTGCAATTTAAATAATAACAAAGCTGGTCCCCGCCACTGTTTCAGTAAAAAGCTGGAGAAATGTAACCACTCAGATTCATACACAGAGCTATGGATGCAAGGACTGACCATCCATGACATCACAATGATAGTTAACTCACATTTTGAGGCTATATAGTGTTTGTTTACAAACATTGGAGTAAAACAGGGTTATATTTAGTTTCTGATGGGGTGCAACAGTTGAATTAAACTTTCTAAATTATATTCTTCAAGAATCAATGGGTACATAAAATGGATGTATCAACTGCAGATTACCCCTTCAAGAGACAGTTTCAGTTTGCTTCTCTCTCTGTCTCTTAGAAAGAAAGGGTCAACTCTCCAGGAGGAGACATGCACACTGTTCCAAACACACACACACACACACACACACACACACACACACACACACACACACACACACACACACACACACACACACACACACACACACACACACACACACACACACACACACACACACACACACACACACACACAGCGCCTCAATGTCACTATGCAGTGGAAAGCATTATCTCTGCTTCACACAGTAGAGCCGAGAATGAAAAGAAAGAAAGAGGGAACTATTCTATATTTTTTCATTCACTCCATTTTCTCTCTTGGCAGTGAGGCAGTTCTGACATTTAGGAAGTAGTGTTCACTGGAGAAAAGCAATCTATTGATGCAAGGCGTTGTTTAGGATTGAAGAAATGGAGAGGGAGAAAGAGGGAGGGAGAGAGAGGGTGAAGAAAGGGAGGGAGGGAACAAACCTTTAACTAAAATAGACTAGAAAAACTAAAGGGGTGGGAGGGAGGGAGGGAGGGAGGGAGGGAGGGAGGGGGGGAGTGAAGAAAGGGAGGGAGGGAACAAACCTTTAACTAAAATAGACTGGAAAAACTAAAGGATAGTACGTAAGGGAATACAGAACATTTTAAAAGAGCAAGTAAAGTGTGGGGGGGCTATAAAGAGAGAGAGATAATGCCCTGTCTGTAGTTGTACATCAGCTTTAGTTTATTTTAGCTATCTCTCTCTGTCTTTCTTTTGGATGCTATCTCTGCCTAGCTTTAGAGGCACTACTGTAGTCTGATTGGACCCTATAAAAACCCCAGCTGATTTATGTAGAGGGAAGAGACTGCAGTCCTGCTGATCACTACGAAGACCTACTGTAGTCTGATTGGTCCCTATAAAAACCCCAGCTGATTTATGTGGAGGGAAGAGACTGCAGTCCTGCTGATCACTACGAAGACCTACTGTAGTCTGATTGGTCCCTATAAAAACCCCAGCTGATTTATGTGGAGGGAAGAGACTGCAGTCCTGCTGATCACTACGAAGACCTACTGTAGTCTGATTGGTCCCTATAAAAACCCCAGCTGATTTATGTAGAGGGAAGAGACTGCAGTCCTGCTGATCACTACGAAGACCTACTGTAGTCTGATTGGACCCTATAAAAACCCCAGCTGATTTATGTAGAGGGAAGAGACTGGAGTCCTGCTGATCACTACGAAGACCTACTGTAGTCTGATTGGACCCTATAAAAACCCCAGCTGATTTATGTAGAGGGAAGAGACTGCAGTCCTGCTGATCACTACGAAGACCTACTGTAGTCTGATTGGACCATATAAAAACCCCAGCTGATTTATGTGGAGGGAAGAGACTGCAGTCCTGCTGATCACTACGAAGACCTACTGTAGTCTGATTGGACCCTATAAAAACCCCAGCTGATTTATGTAGAGGGAAGAGACTGCAGTCCTGCTGATCACTACGAAGACCTACTGTAGTCTGATTGGTCCCTATAAAAACCCCAGCTGATTTATGTAGAGGGAAGAGACTGCAGTCCTGCTGATCACTGCGAAGACCTAATGTAGCTAAGCCTTCCTGGACTTCTTCGGTCTAACCTTTCCTTGTTCTAGCACAGCACCGCCTTGACATCCATCACTAAAACAAATGTGTCGGGCCAAACACAGTCATGTCTTAGTCAAAACTTAGATTTTTTAAGTATAATAAGTATATAGGTTATAGGTTGAGAGCTTTTGTGAAAGAGCACAGTTAGAAAGATATGGCATATAGAAGCAAACCGGATGGACATCATGAAAATGATCGGAGAGGTTAAGGGTAGAGGAAGTTCAGGAGTAAAAACAAACAAAATATAATTATTGTAAAATTGACTGTGTCCATTAAAATGTATATAAAAGCTGGAAGTAGAGGCCTAAGAATTGTTGTTCACTAGTTTACTCCAATTAAGGGACGGGTGGTGGGGTTGGACAGTAATAAAGGATATGTATATGTGTATGTGTACAGTATGTATGTATGTATGTATGTATGTATGTATGTATGTATGTATGTACAGTGGGGAGAACAAGTATTTGATACACTGCCGATTTTGCAGGTTTTCCTACTTACAAAGCATGTAGAGGTCTGTAATTTTTATCATAGGTACACTTCAACTGTGAGAGACGGAATCTAAAACAAAAATCCAGAAAATCTGATTGTATGATTTTTAAGTAATTAATTTGCATTTTATTGCATGACATAAGTATTTGATACATCAGAAAAGCAGAACTTAATATTTGGTACAGAAACCTTTGTTTGCAATTACAGAGATCATACGTTTCCTGTAGGTCTTGACCAGGTTTGCACACACTGCAGCAGGGATTTTGGCCCACTCCTCCATACAGACCTTCTCCAGATCCTTCAGTTTTAGGGGCTGTCGCTGGGAAATACAGACTTTCAGCTCCCTCCAAAGATTTTCTATTGGGTTCAGGTCTGGAGACTGGCTAGGCCACTCCAGGACCTTGAGATGCCTCTTACAGAGCCACTCCTTAGTTGCCCTGGCTGTGTGTTTCGGGTCGTTGTCATGCTGGAAGACCCAGCCACGACCCATCTTCAATGCTCTTACTGAGGGAAGGAGGTTGTTGGCCAATATCTCGCGATACATAGCCCCATCCATCCTCCCCTCAATACGGTGCAGTCGTCCTGTCCCCTTTGCAGAAAAGCATCCCCAAAGAATGATGTTTCCACCTCCATGCTTCACGGTTGGGATGGTGTTCTTGGGGTTGTACTCATCCTTCTTCTTCCTCCAAACAAGGCGAGTGGAGTTTAGACCAAAAAGCTCAATTTTTGTCTCATCAGACCACATGACCTTCTCCCATTCCTCCTCTGGATCATCCAGATGGTCATTGGCAAACTTCAGACGGGCCTGGACATGCGCTGGCTTGAGCAGAGGGACCTTGCGTGCGCTGCAGGATTTTAATCCATGACGGCATAGTGTGTTACTAATGGTTTTCTTTGAGACTGTGGTCCCAGCTCTCTTCAGGTAATTGACCAGGTCTTGCTGTGTAGTTCTGGGCTGATCCCTCGCCTTCCTCATGATCATTGATGCCCCACGAGGTGAGATCTTGCATGGAGCCCCAGACCGAGGGTGATTGACCGTCATCTTGAAATTTCCCCCCCCCGCAAATATATATATATAAATATATATTTGCGGGGGGGAAAAACATATGGGGGCTTGGAAGTGATGCAGACAATTACAGTGATGGAAGTTACAATCTATCTGCAATATTAAAGCTGATCTACTCCCTTATAAACTATAAAAAAACACAGTCATGTCCCCCGAGACATTGATTAAGGCACGGCACAATAACATGATCATGTGGATGGCCTCAATGTATTCAAACCCACAAAGGATTTAATTTAACCAATCAATCCAGAGTGTTGCTCGATCAGACATGGCTCTTACAATGCCCCCCCACACACACACACAATATGTGTGGAAAGTAGTACTTGATGGATGGATGACTTGTCATTCTACTGAAGTGACAAAGAGACACAGTAAATGTCATTTCATTTTGTTTCATTCAATTTGACAAAAAGGCTATTGAGTGTGAGCAAAGTCACATGTCAAATATGCACACACACACACACAGACTCTCCCTCTCTTCCTTAGCAAACATATTGTCATGCTTTTCCTCCAGAGTAGCCGTCTGGCATACCCTGATATGAATGCTCAGTGTACCTAGAGAAAAACCCTCCTTCCTCACGTACATACCTATCTGAGCTTTACTTTAGTACACAACAAGACTAACAACCACTGTAACATTCAGAGAGAGAGAGAACAGAGTGAACAGAGAGGCAAATGATTTCTCCCAGGGTGCCGAAAATGTACTACATACAGTGGGGAGAACAAGTATTTGATACACTGCCGATTTTGCAGGTTTTCCTACTTACAAAGCATGTAGAGGTCTGTAATTTTTATCATAGGTACACTTCAACTGTGTGAGACGGAATCTAAAACAAAAATCCAGAAAATCACATTGTTAGATTTTTAAGTAAATCATTTGCATTTTATTGCATGACATAAGTATTTGATCACCTACTAACCAGTAAGAATTCCGGCTCTCACAGACCTGTTAGTTTTTCTTTAAGAAGCCCTCCTGTTCTCCACTCATTACCTGTATTAACTGCACCTGTTTGAACTCGTTACCTCTATAAAAGACACCTGTCCACACACTCAATCAAACAGACTCCAACCTCTCCACAATGGCCAAGACCAGAGAGCTGTGTAAGGACATCAGGGATAAAATTGTAGACCTGCACAAGGCTGGGATGGGCTACAGGACAATAGGCAAGCAGCTTGGTGAGAAGGCAACAACTGTTGGCGCAATTATTAGAAAATGGAAGAAGTTCAAGATGACGGTCAATCACCCTCGGTCTGGGGCTCCATGCAAGATCTCACCTCGTGGGGCATCAATGATCATGAGGAAGGTGAGGGATCAGCCCAGAACTACACGGCAGGACCTGGTCAATGACCTGAAGAGAGCTGGGACCACAGTCTCAAAGAAAACCATTAGTAACACACTACGCCGTCATGGATTAAAATCCTGCAGCGCACGCAAGGTCCCCCTGCTCAAGCCAGCGCATGTCCAGGCCCGTCTCAAGTTTGCCAATGACCATCTGGATGATCCAGAGTAGGAATGGGAGAAGGTCATGTGGTCTGATGAGACAAAAATTGAGCTTTTTGGTCTAAACTCCACTCGCTCTGTTTGGAGGAAGAAGAAGGATGAGTATAACCCCAAGAACACCATCCCAACCGTGAAGCATGGAGGTGGAAACATAATTATTTGGGGATGCTTTTCTGCAAAGGGGACAGGACGACTGCACCGTATTGAGGGGAGGATGGATGGGGCCATGTATCGCGAGATCTTGGCCAACAACCTCCTTCCCTCAGTAAGAGCATTGAAGATGGGTCGTGGCTGGGTCTTCCAGCATGACAACGACCCGAAACACACAGCCAGGGCAACTAAGGAGTGGCTCCGTAAGAAGCATCTCAAGGTCCTGGAGTGGCCTAGCCAGTCTCCAGACCTGAACCCAATAGAACATCTTTGGAGGGAGCTGAAAGTCCGTATTGCCCAGCGACAGCCCCGAAACCTGAAGGATCTGGAGAAGGTCTGTATGGAGGAGTGGGCCAAAGTCCCTGCTGCAGTGTGTGCAAACCTGGTCAAGACCTACAGGAAACGTATGATCTCTGTAATTGCAAACAAAGGTTTCTGTACCAACTATTAAGTTCTGCTTTTCTGATGTATCAAATACTTATGTCATGCAATAAAATGCAAATTAATTACTTAAAAATCATACAATGTGATTTTCTGGATTTTTGTTTTAGATTCCGTCTCTCACAGTTGAAGTGTACCTATGATAAAAATTACAGACCTCTACATGCTTTGTAAATAGGAAAACCTGCAAAATCGGCAGTGTATCAAATACTTGTTCTCCCCACTGTACTTAAAATGCATACTAATTTTGGCATTTGATCTAGTAGAATTCACTTTTCTTTTCCGACTCACGTTTGACATCAGCTGATAATCAGATAAATTGACACGCTGTACCAAAATGAACGAATGGTGGGAGTCAACGCAATCGCGCATTAGATGACGCATTTGGAGTAGTACTTTAGAAATGTCACATACTATCCCACTTTCTTTTTCATACTATTTAGTACGCTAGTATGCAGGGGAGATGAAAGGTAAGTGACAGGTAAAATATCAAAGACAGGGATGAAATAAACAAGAGAAACCAAGAAAGATAAAAGTAACAAGATATTAACCATGTGAAGAAGGTAAGCAAAATGCTTTCCCCTCCTCTGCCTCTCTCTGTGTGCCTCTCTCTCTCTGTACCTGTTTCTTTGTGTGTGTCCCTGTGTGTGTGTGTGTGTGTGTGTGTGTGTGTGTGTGTGTGTGTGTGTGTGTGTGTGTGTGTGTGTGTGTGTGTGTGTGCTGGAACTGCAGATAAGGCTGAGGGATTTCAAACTAACTTTTTCCCTACAAGAGTTATACTGCTGTGACAGCAGGGATTTTGGCAGACGAGAGAGGGAGCAGAGAAAGAACTCAGAACACCCAGAATCTTCCATAACCTTTTTCAACATTCTGGTTCTTTCTGCTTCTGCCTCCTTGGCTGTTTCATTTCGTGGTGCATCAACGTCGGACGGGTGTTACGTTAATTTTTGTCCCCTGCTGATGTTTTTTTTGCTTATTGGGCACAGTATTCATCAGTTCCTAATTGAAAACGATTTTCTGACATAAGGGGTATGTTGAGCCAATGGTTGAGTCAATGGCAAGTTGAGCAAATTGAAGTGTTTTCTTCCCAGGTGTAATGCAAGACATTATCGCTGGGATATGAGGTAACAACAGGGCCTGGCTTATATTAAAAGTGTTTAAAAAAGTATAAAGTGTTTGTTAGATGTAAAGCCCATGTTAAAAGATGCTTCAAATGATTAATAGACAAAAAAGAGATTGGGATTGTGTTGAATTGTGCTTGGGAAAATTGTGCTTGGGAAAAAATTCTTAGAAAAACGGTGCTATCTAGAACCTAAATGGGTTCTTCGGCTGTCCCCATTTGAAAAACCCTTTTGATTCCAGGTAAAACCCTTTTGGGTTCAATGTAGAACGCTTTCCACAGAGGGTTCTATATGGAACCCAAAAGGGTTCTATTGGGAACCAAAAAGGGTTCTACCTGGAACCAAAAAGGGTTCTCTTATGGGGACAGCCGAAGAACCCTTTTGGAACCCCTTTTTCTAAGAGTGTAGACATGGTTTTAAAAGGTAGTGGTAATATTTCATTCAGTACAGAAATGTGTAGGTGGCGTAACTTAGCCCATACTTGGGGTAAGCTGTGCCAAGAGACCACTTTTTTTGGGATTTGAATTCTGATTATTTCCAGGGATACACAAGATCCTGAAATATATGTATATATCTTTGTTAAAAAGAATACTATATTCCACTTGACGGAGTGATGCTGAATGTAAAAAATGACTCAACTTAACCCACTCTCCCCTTCACTATATCAAACTCCCTTTTCTTTCTCGCTCCCTCGCTCCCTCTATCTGTCCCTTTAGGTCTACTATAAATCCACCCAGTTGGATCAGTGCCCATTCAGTTCCTGTCACTAACTCTTGGTGTACATCCCAAATGACACCCTATTCCCTAAATAGTGCCTTGGTCAAAAGTAGTGCACTATGTAGGGAATAGGGTGCCATTTGAACTGGCCACTATCCACATCCATATACTGTACATGTACTGTGTATGGGGACGGAGTGTATTGTTATCGGTGTGTGTGTGTGTGTACGAAGTCTATTGTTCGTGTGTGTGTGTGTGTGTGTGTGTGTACGAAGTCTATTGTTCGTGTGTGTGTGTGTGTGTGTGTGTGTGTGTGTGTGTGTGTGTGTGTAAGGAAGTCTATTTTTTGTGTGTGTGTGTGTGTATGTACGAAGTCTATTGTTCGTGTGTGTGTGTGTGTGTACGAAGTCTATTGTGTGTGTGTGTGTGTGTGCATTGGAGTAGACATGTTCTGTATAAGGGACTAGGCAGAGGTAGCAACAGCTCTGGGCTTGTGAACAGAACAGATAACAGATAGAGAGAAATACATGTCTCTTCCTTAACGGTTTTGCTCCGTTTATCAGAGAAGTGACACACACGCCTACATTGGCACACACACAGAAACAAAACACACACCTTGTCCCCATACACACTCACACACACCTTGATAAAAATACAATTAGTCCCCATACTCACACACACATTCCCACCCAAGCACTAACTCAAACAAATGCTCTCTCACAGACATTGGGAAAGATAACACACAATGTTCACACTAACTGCAGCCTTCACATTCAACACTCCACATAATGTTCACACTAACTGCAGCCTTCACATTCAACACTCCACACAATGTTCACACTAACTGCAGCCTTCACATTCAACACTCCACATAATGTTCACACTAACTGCAGCTTTCACATTCAAAACTCCACATAATGTTCACACTAACTGCAGCCTTCATATTCAACACTCCACATAATGTTCACACTAACTCCACAGGAACTATAAAGAGACCATTTACAGTGCAATGGGAAAGTATTCAGACCCCTTGACTTTTTCCACATTTTGTTACATTACAGCCTTATTCTAAAATTGATTACATTGTTTTTTTCTCTTAATCTACACACAATACCCCATAATGACTAGGCAAAAACTGGTTTTTAGAAATGTTTGCTAATTATTAATTTTTTAAAGTCACATTTACATAAGTATTCAGACCCTTTACTCAGCACTTTGTTGAAGCACCTTTGGCAGCGATTACAGCCTCGAGTCTTCTTGGGTATGACACTACAAGCTTGGCACACCTGTATTTGGGGAGTTTCTCCCATTCTTCTCTGCAGATCCTCTCAAGCTCTGTCAGGTTGGATGGGGAGCGTCGCTGCACAGCTATTTTCAGGTCTCTTCAGAGATCGGGCTCAAGTCCGGGCTCTGGCTGGGCCACTCAAGGACATTCAAAGACTTGTCTTGAAGCCACTCCTGCGTTTTCTTGGCTGTGTGCTTAGAGTCGTTGTCCTGTTGGAAGGTGAACCTTCGCCCCAGTCGGAGGTCCTGAGCGCTCTAGAGCAGGTTTTCATCAAGGATCTCTCCTTGTACTCCTCTCCTCTCCTTGTACTTTTCTCCGTTCATCTTTCCCTCGATCCTGACTAGTCTCCCAGTCCATTGCTGAAAAACATCCCCACGTAGGGATGGTGCCAGGTTTCCTCCAGATGTGAGACATGGAATTCAGGCCAAAGAGTTCAATCTTGGTTTCATCAGACCAAAGAATCTTGGTGCCAGAATCCTTTAGGTGCCTTTTGGCAAACTGCAAGCGGGCTGTCATGTGCCTTTTACTGAGAAGCGGCTTCCGCTGAGCGGAAATGGAAGAAAACTAGACTCCCTGCAGACCTGGCATCTTTTCACTCCCTCCTCTCTACATTTTCTTCATCTGTTTCTGCTGCTAAGGCCACTTTCTACCACTCTAAATTCCAAGCATCCGCCTCTAACCCTAGGAAGCTCTTTGCCACATTCTCTTCCCTGCTGAATCCCCCCCCCCCCCCCCCCCCCCTCCCTCTCTGTGGATGACTTCGTCAACCATTTTGAAAAGAAGGTTGACGACATCCGATCCTCGTTTGTTAAGTCAAATGACACTGCTGGTCCTGCTCACACTGCCCTACCCTATGCTTTGACTTCTTTCTCCCCTCTCTCTCCAGATAAAATCTTGCGACTTGTGACTGCAGGCCGCCCAACAACCTGCCCGCTTGACCCTATCCCCTCCTCTCTTCTCCAGACCATCTCCGGTGACCTTCTCCCCTACCTCACCTCGCTGATCAACTCATCCTTGACCGCTGGCTATGTCCCTTCCGTCTTCAAGAGAGCGAGAGTTGCACCCCTTCTCAAAAAACCAACACTCGATCCCTCTGATGTCAACAACTACAGACCAGTATCCCTTCTTTCTTTTCTTTCCAAAACTATTGAGCGTGCCGTCTTTAGCCAACTCTCTTGCTATCTCTCTCAGAATGACCTTCTTGATCCAAACCAGTCAGGTTTCAGGACTGGTCATTCAACTGAGACTGCTCTTCTCTGTGTCACGGAGGCTCTCCGCACTGCTAAAGCTAACTCTCTCTCCTCTGCTCTTGTCCTTCTAGACCTGTCTGCTGCCTTTGATACTGTGAACCATCAGATCCTCCTCTCCACCCTCTCCGAGCTGGGCATCTCCGGCGCGGCTCACTCTTGGATTGCGTCCTACTTGACCGGTCGCTCCTACCAAGTGGCGTGGCGAGAAGCTGTCTCCGCACCACGTGCTCTCACCACTGGTGTCCCCCAGGGCTCAGTTCTAGGCCCTCTCCTATTCTCGCTATACACCAAGTCACTTGGCTCTGTCATAGCCTCACATGGCCTCTCCTATCATTGCTACGCTGACGATACACAACTAATTTTCTCCTTTCCCCCTTCTGATAACCAGGTGGCGAATCGCATCTCTGCATGTCTGGCAGACATATCAGTATGGATGACGGATCACCACCTCAAGCTGAACCTTGGCAAGACGGAGCTGCTCTTCCTCCCGGGGAAGGACTGCCCGTTCCATGATTTCGCCATCACGGTTGACAACTCCGTTGTTTCCTCCTCCCAGAGTGCGAAGAGCCTTGGCGTGACCCTGGACAACACCCTGTCGTTCTCCGCTAACATCAAGGCGGTGACCCGATCCTGCAGGTTCATGCTCTACAACATTCGGAGAGTACGACCCTGCCTTACACAGGAAGCGGCACAGGTCCTAATCCAGGCACTTGTCATCTCCCGTCTGGATTACTGCAACTCGCTGTTGGCTGGGCTCCCTGCCTGTGCCATTAAACCCCTACAACTCATCCAGAATGCCGCAGCCCGTCTGGTGTTCAACCTTCCCAAGTTCTCTCACGTCACCCCGCTCCTCCGCACACTCCACTGGCTTCCAGTTGAAGCTCGCATCTGTTACAAGACCATGGTGCTTGCCTATGGAGCTGTGAGGGGAACGGCACCTCCGTACCTTCAGGCTCTGATCAGTCCCTACACCCAAACGAGGGCATTGCGTTCATCCACCTCTGGCCTGCTGGCTCCCCTTCCTCTGCGCAAGCATAGTTCCCGCTCAGCCCAGTCAAAACTGTTCGCTGCTCTGGCACCCCAATGGTGGAACAAGCTCCCTCACGACGCCAGGACAGCGGAGTCACTCACCACCTTCCGGAGACATTTGAAACCCCACCTCTTTAAGAAATACCTGGGATAGGATAAAGTAATCCTTCTACCCCCCCAAAAAAAAAAAAAAAAAAAAAAAAAAAAATTGTAAAGTGGTTATCCCACTGGCTATAGGGTGAATGCACCAATTTGTAAGTCGCTCTGGATAAGAGCGTCTGCTAAATGACGTAAATGTAAACGTAAATGTACCATAAAGGCCTGATTGACGGAGCGCTGCAGAGACGGTTGTCCTTCTGGAAGGTTCTCCCATCTCCACAGAGGAGTTTTGGAACTCTGTCAGAGTGACCATTGGGTTCTTGGTCAAATTCCTGACCAAGGCCCTTCTCCCCTGATTGCGCAGTTTGGCTGGGCGGCCAGCTCTAGGAAGAGTCTTGGTTGTTCTAAACGTATTCTATTTAAGAATGATGGAGGCCACTGTGTTCTTGGGGACCTTCAATGCTACAGAAATATTTTGGTACCCTTCCCCAGATATGTGCCTCGACACAATCCTGTCTCAGAGCTCTACGGACAATTCCTTCGACCTCATGGCTTGGTTTTTGTTCTGACAAGCACTGTCAACTCTGCGACCTTATATAGACAGGTGTGTGCCTTTTCAAATAATGTCCAATCAATTGAATTTACCACAGGTGACTCCAATCAAGTTGTAGAAATATCTCAAGGATGATCAATGGAAACAGGATGCACCTTCGAGTATAGGAAAAGGGTCTGAATACTTATGCAAATTAGGTATTTATGGGGTTTTTTAAATACATTTGCAAACATTTTTTAAAACCTGTTTTGGCTTTGTCATTATGGGGTATTGTGTGTAGATTGATGAGGAAAAATGTTTCTTTAATCAATTTTTGAATAAGGCTGTAACATGACAAAATGTGGAGAAAGGGAAGGGGTCTGAATACTTTCTGAATGCACTCTATACAGCCACATAGGAGAGCACTGTAATTCACTGTAATAGCAGTCCTTAGTGAAAGTCACCCTGGATAAAAACACAGACATACAGACAGACACACACGCAGACACCCTGGGTAAATGCACATGATAACACAGCTGAATGCTTAGATTCTGTCACCGATCCAGCCCAAAGCACCATTGGTAATCTAGCACCCCTGTCGTCCCTCACACACATTCTCAGCGTGTGTGTGTTTGTGTGTGTGTGTGTGTGTATGTGTGTGTTTATGTGTGTGTATGTGTGTGTTTGCCTATCTCAGCAAATCTTCCTGCTCTGGAGTCCAACTGTACGCACGGCCAGTTTTATGTTAATAGCTCTAAAACTGGACCTACTGTTACTGTTACACAGAAACACGTATACTGTTCTCACCTGCTGGTGAGAGATGAGAGGTGAGTGGTCGCTAAGGGGTTAGAGGTCATAGGTCATAGTGTTAAAAGATAAGGGCTGGACACGGCACTTATACACCAGCTCCACACTTATACTGTACTTACATAGATCCAAAGCAAGGTGAAGGGTAAGGGGTCAGAGGTCAGGGGTCATAGGTCATAGTGTTAAAGGATATGGGCTGGACACGGCACGTATACACCAGCTCCTGGGGAATGTGGTCTGCTTGAGACAGAAGAAGATGACCGGAGCCAGCTCAGGATACGGAACTATTAGGGTGCTGATGTCACTGCTCGCATCATCATCATCATCATCGTCACACTCCTCCTTTTCTTCCATCACTCGTTCTTCTAGGATCGATCCCTCCATCCTCCGCTCCATCCGCCGCTCCTCCTCCTCCTCCTCTTCCTCGAGGGAGGAGCCGCGGTGGGGGAGGGGCATCTCGTCGTCCCTGGCGATGGAGATGGCCACGACCCCCGCTGCTCCGGGACCCTCCTCCTTGGTCGTCATGGCAGCAGGGCGGTCTGAGGTAGAGGGGAAAGAGGAGAGAGAGGGGGGTAGAGGTAGAGAAAGAAATGGAGAGAGAGGGGGTAGAGGTAGAGGGGAAAGAGGAGAGAGAGGGGGTAGAGGTAGAGGGGAAAGAGGAGAGAGAGGGGGGTAGAGGTAGAGGGGAAAGAGGAGAGAGAGGGGGGTAGAGGTAGAGAAAGAAAGGGAGAGAGAGGGGGATAGGTAGAGGGGAAAGAGGAGAGAGAGGGGGTAGAGGTAGAGGGAAAGAGGAGAGAGAGGGGGTAGAGGTAGAGGGGAAAGAGGAGAGAGAGGGGGGTAGGTAGAGGGGAAAGAGGAGAGAGAGGGGGGTAGAGGTAGAGAAAGAAAGGGAGAGAGAGGGGGTAGAGGTAGAGGGGAAAGAGGAGAGAGAGGGGGGTAGGTAGAGGGGAAAGATGAGAAAGAGGGGGTTAGAGGTAGAGAAAGAAAGGGAGAGAGAGGGGGTAGAGGTAGAGGGGAAAGAGGAGAGAGAGGGGGGTAGGTAGAGGGGAAAGAGGAGAGAGAGGGGGGTACAGGTAGAGAAAGAAAGGGAGAGAGAGGGGGATAGAGGTAGAGGGGAAAGAGGAGAGAGAGGGGGGTAGAGGTAGAGAAAGAAAGGGAGAGCGAGGGGTAGAGGTAGAGGGGAAAGAGGAGAGAGAGGGGGTAGAGGGGAAAGAGGAGAAAGAGGGGGTAGAGGTGAAAGAGGAGAGAGAGGGGGATAGGTAGAGGGGAAAGAGGAGAGAGAGGGGGTAGAGGTAGAGGGGAAAGAGGAGAGAGAGGGGGGTAGAGGTAGAGGGGAAAGAGGAGAGGGGGGTAGAGGTAGAGAAAGAAAGGGAGAGAGCGGGGTAGAGGTAGAGAAAGAGAAAGAGAAAGAAAAAGAGAGGAAGGGGAGAAAGAGGAAGAGTGGTTAGAGAAAAGGATCAATATGTCCTTGGCTTTATGAGTTACAGCAGAAACTCTGATTTGACATTTAATATGCAACATGCCTTGCATTGATTTCCAATTATGTCCGCACATATAACTCAATAAAGGTGTTCAATATTACTACTGTACAGTGCAGACAAATTCATGACGCTGAACAGACCGTGTAGTGAGATTATGAGGATAGTAAATTAGTAATCGACATAAACACAATGTCTCTTCTAACACACACACACACACACACACACACAAACACACTTCAGAATATATAGAGCAGTTGAATGTCAACTCTTACCCTACGAGGTACGGAGCCTGCTGGTTTAGTGTTCTATCTGATAATTAATTGCACACACCTGGTGTCCCAGGTCTAAATCAGTCACAGACTAGAGGGGAACAATGAAACAATGCAGTGGAACTGGTTTCAAGGTCCAGAGTTTGAGTTTGAGGGATATAGAGCAGGATGACATCACAAATCACCTGACACACATGTCATGTTGTCAATCACATCACAGTGGACTGAGGGGACAGTCAGGGTTGCTATGAAACACCATCCCAGGAGATATGGTTTGTTGAGATGCAAGACACATTTCCTGATAGGGACACAATAATAATAATAATAATAATAATAATTATTATTATTATTATTATTATTATTATTACACACTGAGTGTACAAAACATTAGGAACACCTGCTCTTTCCATGACATAGACTGACCAGGTGAAAGCTATGATCCCTTATTGATGTCACTTGTTAAATTCACTTCAAATCAGTGAAAGATGAAGGGGAGGAGACAGGTTAAAGAAGGATTTTCATGCCTTGAGACAATTGAGACATGGATTGTGTATGTGTGCCATTCAGAGAGTGAATCGGCAAGACAACCATTAAAGTGCCTTTGAACAGGGTATGGTAGTAGGTGCCAGGCGCACCGGTTTCTGTCAAGAACTGCAACGCTGCTGGTGTTTTTCACGCTCAACAGTTTCCAGTGTGTATCAAGAATGCTCCACCACCCAAAGGACATACAGCCAACATGACACAACCCTGGGAAGCATTGGAGTCAACATGGGCCAGCATCCCTGTGGAACACTTTTGACACCTTGTAGAGTCCATGCCCCGACGAATTGAAGCTGTTCTGAGGGCAAAATATTAGGAAGGTGTCCTTAATTATTTGTACACTCAGTGTATAACATTTATAGGCTTTTCAAATCAAATCACATTTTATTTGTCACATGCGCCGAATACAACTGGTGTAGACTTTACAGTGAAATGCTTACTTACGAGCCATTCCCAACGATGCAGTTTTAAAATAATAATAAAAATAAAAATAAAACAAGAAGAATAAAGTAAAATCCACAAGAATGGAGCTATATACAGGGAGTACCAGTACCAGATCAATGTGCAGCTATATACAGGGAGTACCAGTACCAGATCAATGTGCAGCTATATACAGGGAGTACCAGTACCAGATCAATGTGCAGCTATATACAGGGAGTACCAGTACCAGATCAATGTGCAGCTATATACAGGGAGTACCAGTACCAGATCAATGTGCAGCTATATACAGGGAGTACCAGTACCAGATCAATGTGCAGCTATATACAGGGAGTACCAGTACCAGATCAATGTGGAGCTATATACAGGGAGTACCAGTACCAGATCAATGTGGAGCTATATACAGGGAGTACCAGTACCAGATCAATGTGGAGCTATATACAGGGAGTACCAGTACCAGATCAATGTGGAGCTATATACAGGGAGTACCAGTACCAGATCAATGTGCAGCTATATACAGGGAGTACCAGTACCAGATCAATGTGCAGCTATATACAGGGAGTACCAGTACCAGATCAATGTGGAGCTATATACAGGGAGTACCAGTACCAGATCAATGTGCAGCTATATACAGGGAGTACCAGTACCAGATCAATGTGCAGAGGTACAAGGTATTTGAGGTAGATATGTAAATGAAGGCAGGGTAAAGTGACCAGGCATCAGGATAGATAATAATAAGGTATTTGAGGTAGATATGTAAATGAAGGCAGGGTAAAGTGACCAGGCATCAGGATAGATCATACTAAGAGTAAAATAAAGAACAGAGTAGCAGCAGCAAATGATGAGTGTAAAAGTGTGTGTGTGTGTGTGTGTGTGTGTAATGTGTATGTATGTGTGTTTGTGTTGTGACGGTATGCGTGTGTGTGCATATATAGTGTATGTGAATGTGTGTGGGAGTGTCAATGTAGTGTGTGTGAGTGAGTGTGTACATGGTGTGTATTTATAGTCTAGTGAGTGTGCGTAGGTTCAGTGCAAGACAGAGTCAGTGCAGATAGTTTGGGTAACATTAACTGACTATTTACTGGCTATTTAGCAGTCTTATGGCTTGGGGGAAGAAGCTGTCTCAGAGCCTGTTGGTCTGAGAGCCGATGCTCCGGTATGGTTTGCCGGACGGTAGCGGTGAACAGTCTATGGCTTCGGTGACTGGAGTCTTTGGCCATTTTTCGGGACTTCCTCTGACACCGCCTGATATAGAGGTCTTGGATGGCAGGGAGCTTGCCATATCAACCGGTGATGCAGCCAGTCAAGATGCTCTCAATGGTGCAGCTGTAGAACTTTGAGGATCCAATGGCCCATGTCAAATCTTTTCAGCCTCCTGAGGGGGAAGAGGTGCTGCCGTGTCCTCTTCATGACTGTGTTGGTGTGTGTGGACCATGTTAAGTCCTTAGTGATGTGGACACCAAGGAACTTAAAGCTCTCAACCCACTCCACAACAGCCCCGTGGATGTGGATGGGGGCGTGCTCTTCCCTCTTTCTCCTATAGTCCACGATCAGCTCCTTGTCTTACTGATGTTAAGCGAGAGGTTGTTACATTTACATTTACGTCATTTAGCAGACGCTCTTATCCAGAGCGACTTACAGTTAGTGAGTGCATACATTATTTAATTTTTTTCATACTGTCCCCCCGTGGCAATCGAACCCACAACCCTGGCGTTGCAAACGCCATGCTCTACCAACTGAGCTACATCCCTGCCGACCATTCCCTCCCCTACCCTGGACAACGCTGGACCAATTGTGCGCCACCCCATGGGTCTCCTGGTCGCGGCCGGCTACGACAGAGCCTGGATTCGAACCAGGATCTCTAGTGGCACAGCTTATTATCTATCCTGATGCCTTAGACCACTGCGCCACCCTGGCACCACACTGGTAAGTCTCTGACATCCTCCCTGTAGGCGGACTCATTGCCGTCGGTGATCAGGCCTACCACAGTCGTGTTATCAGCAAACTTGATGATGGTGTTGGAGTCGTGCATGGTCACGCCGTCATAGGTGTACAGGGTGTACAGGAGGGGACTAAGCACACACCCCTTAGGGGCCCCCGTGTTGAGGGTCAGCGTGACGGGGGTGTTGTTACCTACCCTCCGGCCTATGAGGAAGTCTAGGATCCAGTTGCAGAGGGAGGGGTTCAGTCCCATGGTCCCTAGCTTGGCGGTGAGCTTTGAGGGGACTATGGTGTTGAACACTGAGCTGTAGTCTATAAACAGCATTCTCACATAGTTATTTCCCCTCTTGTCCAGGTGGGAGAGGGCAGTGTGACGTGGAATAGAGATTGCGTCATCTGTGGATCTGTTGGGGCGGTATGTGAATTGGTGTTGATGTGTGTCATGACCAGCCTTTCAAAGCATTTCATAATTACGGATGTGAGTGCTACAGGGCGATATTGTCATTTAGGCAGGTTACCTTGGAGCTCTTGGGAACAGGCACAATGGTGGTCAGTTTGAAACATGTTGGGATTACAGACTGGGACAAGGAGAGATTGAACATGTCTGTGAAGACACCTGCCAGCTGGTCATGCTTTGAGAACGTGTCATGGTATTCTGTCTGGCCTTGAGATCGTTTACCTGTTTAAACGTTTTGCTGACGCTGGCCACGGATAGCGAGATCACACAGTCATCTGAAAAAACAGGGGCTTTCACGCAATGCACAGTGTTATAGTGTTATATTTTAGGTGAGTGTTGGGCCCTAGTGCGTGAATGTAGACCTATATGAATGAATGTAGACCTATACACTAAAGCAGGGCTCTCCAACCCTGTTCCTGGAAAGCTCAAGTTTTGTAGGTTTTCACTCCAACCCTGTTCCTGGAGTGATACTGTCCTGTAGGTTAACTCCAACCATGTTCCTGGAGAGCTAACATCCTGTAGTTTTCACTCCAACCCTGTTCCTGCATTCTTAGAAAAAACTGTTATTTGGCTGTCCCCATAGGATAACCCTTTTTGGTTCCAGGTAGAACCATTTTTGGTTCCAGGTAGAACCCTTTTGGGTTCCATGTAGAACCCTCTACATGGAATCCAAATGGGTTCTACCTGGAACCAAAAGGGTTTTATTTGGAACCAAAAATAGTTATTTAAAGGGTTCTCCTATGGGGACAGCCTGTTAAAAAAAAAAGTGCTATCTTGAATCTAAAAGGGTTATTTTAGATTCAAGATAGCACATTTTTTTCTAAGAGTGTGTAGTGCTACCCTGCTGTATGTTTTCACTCCAATCCTGTTCCTGGAGAGCTACCCTCCTGTAGGTTTTCACTCCAACCCTAATCTAGCATGTCTGATTCTAATAATTAGCTGGTTGATAAGGTGAATCAGGTTAGTTACAACTGGGATAGGAGTGAAAACCTACAGGAGGGTTTCTCTCCAGGAACAGGTTTGGAGAGCCCTGCTTTAAACCTATACCTTACATCTAGTCTGTCTGGACCTCTGGGTCCCTCATAACTCATCTCTATATATTATATACTATAAATCAATGGTCCCCAGTCTTGGTCCTGGACAGCTAGAGTACAAAGTGTGTCACCTATGCCGCCCAGCATGTCCCATGACGACTTGATATGTCCCATGATGACTTGGTATGTCCCATGACGACTTGATATGTCCCATGATGACTTGGTATGTCCCATGACGACTTGGTATGTCCCATGACGACTTGGTATGTCCCATGATGACTTGATATGCCCTGAGCCACGTGTGACGTGAATGATGCACCACCCACTACCTAATGCCATGGTCCTTTATGAGTCAGCTACACTTTAGAATGTATAGATCAATGGTCAGAACACCTGGTCCTAGAGAGCGACAGTGCCACCTTCACAGTCCCCCATATATCATCTATCCTGAGTGGGAGAGGCAGTGGGAGAAAGAGAGGAGGCAGAAAATGCACTACGGAAAATAGACCAAAGAGAGAAATAGGGAGTGAGAAATAAAGGGAACAACTTTTCTCTGTCTTCCTCCTAACTTCAGCCTGAGTTATTTCAGTTGATATTTAGTCTAAACCAGATGGAGAGAGAAAGATTGGAGATTGAAGAGATATCTTACTCCTTAGTGTATGCTTATCCTCCAAACACACACACACAATCAAACACACAGTTTGTCTGCATGTTGAATAATTCAAGAGGAAAGCACCAGAGATCAAGTCATCATCTGCATATTTATGATTCATTACAAACTGAGCACGAACCTAAACACTGTAGGCATAAAGCCTGTAAACCACCATAACCGCATGTGTGTCTGTGTGTGTGTGTGTGTGTGTGTGTGTGTGTAGACTGCCAACAAAATTGAATTCTGTCTACATTCTGTTTATTTGTTCCTATTATGTACATTTTACGAGCGTTTTACGGTCAACATAACATTTGCATATTGGCCTCAAGGCTTGTATAGGCATGTAGACAAAACGCTGAATCTTCCATGTGTGGTTGTTGTTTTGATGTTCAGTTTAAAGACAATGTTAAGACTCATACCGTAAGACTACATCTGTTATGACAACCATAAGCAGAAAACGCTAAATGCCATAGCAATCCTAAATGAATGAAGTGCTGTTAAACTAGGTCTGTGGCTTGGTTAGCTTGAAGGTAAAAAAAATTAACCACAGTTTCTGATCTCACGTATAAGGATTCAGCCCTGTCTGACCAATCAATGAACTTTGAACCCTTGATCCAGGGATGGAATTTAAGGATTTTGAGCACTGGCCAGACCGCGACAGATCTACTAACATTCAGGTCCAAAATCTGTGCCATGAGATATTTGAAAAGACAATCATCATCTCCCCATTAGGGCCTGTCTGTCTGGCAGCTAGCAGCTAACACTAGCCTGGTTTGCTGTGTTTTGATGTGACAGTCAGGCTCATTAGCGGTCTGTGGACCATGCCTGGGGTTTAATGGCCCATGGGGTTCGCTAGTTATACTGAGGTGTTTATCTACACACAGGCAGGCGCACGCACGCACACATAAATAAACATTCACAACTAATCTAAGGATGGTCGCTAACAGACTGATAGAACGGTTTAGTAGGACCCAACGGAGCAGACTGCACACACACACTCCCTCTCTATCAATCTGTCTCTCTGACGAGTTACCATTTTTCCTCATCCTTCGCTCGTCGTTGCTCACTCACACACACACACACACACACAAATAGCAATACAAAGTGCTTTCAATGTCTTCTCCTGTGTCCATCCATGTACTCTGCATATGTGCCATTCATTTCAAACAGCCAAAGTTAACTCCCCATATCTATGTAATTACAAGTCGCAGCCCCTTGCACTGCATCTAAATGGGATCATTATTTAAACTCCTAAAACTCTTACAACATTAATGTGATGTTAATTTAACATTTAAACAACATTTTATGGGCCATAAAAGTCCGGTTGGTCGATCCCAATGCAATCTGGCAGAGCCAAATCAAATCATTTTTCTCGATTAAGCTGAACATAAAATGTGAAGCTAAAAACTGCTGCAGCTCCTTAGAATCTGTAATGACAATATGAACATAATCAATATTCAGCTATCAAATAGTACATAATGAGATGTTAATATGAGAGAGCTTATATGGAAGACAGCACACTGTTCATCTCTCTCTCCCTCTCTCTCGCTGTGTCTCTCTCTTTCGCTCTCTCTCGGTCTCACTTTCTCTCTCACTACAATATTCTAACAGGCGTGAATAACTAAAATCCCATTGCTTAGGGATGAAACATTATGAAACATTCAACACAAAATGAAGGAGACTCCAAATGAAGTGCCTAATTATCAGATCTCTCTGGCTCAAACTTCAGAGTTCTTTCTCTTCATTGTTACATACTTTATATCTCTGTATATATCTTCACTAGGGAACATCTTTATTGGTCCATTTGCACAGAAACTCTGTATTTTTTTCTGTCACAATGACACCTTCAAAATGGTTGTAACCCTGGATTGTAAACTGACATGGTCAAAACATATAGATGTAACAGTAGCGAAGACGGGGAGAGGTCTGTCCATGATGAAGCGCTGCTCTGCTTTCTTGACATCACTATCAACAAAACAAGTCCTACAGGCCTTAGTTATATCACACCTGGACTACTGCCCAGTTATATGGCCAAGTGCTGCAAAGTAGAACAGAGGCAAATTACAGTTGGCCCAGAACAGAGCAGCACAGCTTGCCCTTAAATGTACATGCACAGCTAATATCAATAAAGTGCATATCAATCTCTCACTACTGGTCTTTATGAGAGGTATTGATGTGTTCAAAGTGCCGAACTGTCTGTTCAAACAGCTAACACACAGCTCAGACACCCATGCATAACCCACAAGACACGCCACCAGGGGTCTCTTCACAGTCCCCAAGTCCAGTACAGACTCTGGGAAAAGCACAATACTACATAGAGCCATGACTACATGGAACTCTATTCCATATCATGTAACTCAGTGAAGCAGTAAAATCAGATAAAAAAATCTGATAAAATGTCACACCCTGGCTCTGGGACTCTATTGGTTGAGCCAGGGTGTGTTTATTCTATGTGTTTATTTCTATGTTGGGGGTTCTAGTTTGTTGATTTCTATGTTTTGCCTGAGTGACTCCCAATCAGAGGCAACGAGTGTCAGCTGTTGGCTGGTTGTCTCTGATTGGGAGCCATATTTAAACTGTATGTTTTCCCTTTGTGTTTGTGGGTTTTTGTTCCGTGTTCGGTCATTGATACCGTGGACTTCACGAGTCGTTTCTTGTTTTGTATCGTATTTACACTTTAACTAATTAAAGTATGTTCGTTCATCACGCTGCGCATTGGTCTCTCCATGACGATCGTGACAGAAAAACCCACCATGCAACGACCAAGCAGCGTGTCCAGGGGCAGCTCTTGGGCTGGACATGGGAGGAAGCGCCGGGAGAAGAGACGGTGGAGGCGCGCCGTAGAGAGGAGCAACGGCGTGATCAGGGTCGTCGTCGGGCGGTTGAGAGGCAACCCCAGAACATTTTTAGGGGGGGGGCACACGGCATGGACGACGGGGCTGACGGAGGCAAAAGAGGGGCGGATTCTGGAGGCCACCAGGTTATGGATACACCGCCCTGTACGTTCTGTGCGGATGCCTCACACAGAGTGTGTGAGGGTAGGCATTCAGCCAGGACGGGTTGTGGCCGCTCTTCACTCCAGGGCTCCTATCCGTCTCCACAGCCCGGTTCGGCCTGTCCCTGCTCCACGCACCAAGCCTACGGTGTGCGTCGCCAGCCCGGTTCGGCCTGTCCCTGCTCCACGCACCAAGCCTACGGTGTGCGTCGCCAGCCCAGTCTGGCCTGTCACTGCTCCACGCACCAAGCCTACGGTGTGCGTCGCCAGCCCAGCCCGGCCTGTCCCTGCTCTACGCACCAAGCCTACGGTGTGCGTCGCCAGCCCAGCCCGGCCTGTCCCTGCTCTACGCACCAAGCCTACGGTGTGCGTCGCCAGCCCAGTCCGGCCTGTCCCTGCTCCACGCACCAAGCCTACGGTGTGCGTCGCCAGCCCAGCCCGGCCTGTCCCTGCTCTACGCACCAAGCCTACGGTGTGCGTCGCCAGCCCAGTCCGGCCTGTCCCTGCTCTACGCACCAACTATACGGTGCGCGTCGCCAGCCCGGCCCGGCCTGTTCCTGCCACTCGCACCAAGTATACGGTGCGCGTCGCCAGCCCGGCCCGGCCTGTTCCTGCCACTCGCACCAAGTATACGGTGCGCGTCGCCAGCCCGGCCTGTTCCTGCCACTCGCACCAAGTATACGGTGCGCGTCGCCAGCCCGGCCCGGCCTGTTCCTGCCACTCGCACCAAGTCTACGGTGCGAGTCGTCAGCCTGGTAAGGCCCGTCCCTCCTCCACGCACCAAGCCAGGGGTGCGAGTCGTCAGCCTGGTAAGGCCCGTCCCTCCTCCACGCACCAAGCCAGGGGTGCGCGTCGTCAGCCTGGTAAGGCCCGTTCCTCCTCCACGCACCAAGCCAGGGGTGCGCGTCGTCAGTCCAGCACAACCCGTGCCTGGGTCACCGGTGCCTGGTAAGGTACCGGTCAACTGCTCCACGATGGAGCTGAAGCTAACCGCTCCTGCTAAGTCCAGTTCGGCTCCAGCCGGCGGGGCCAGACTGGACCAGGGGCGCTATGGGGGGTGTATTGGAGGGTGGTGGTCAAGGCCGGAGCCAGAACCGCCGCCGAGGAGGTATGCCCGCCCAGCCCTCCCCTGTTTTGTTTAGTTGAGGCGCGGTCCCAGTCCGCGCCTTTAGGGGGGGGTACTGTCACACCCTGGCTCTGGGACTCTATTGGTTGAGCCAGGGTGTGTTTATTCTATGTGTTTATTTCTATGTTGGGGGTTCTAGTTTGTTGATTTCTATGTTTTGCCTGAGTGACTCCCAATCAGAGGCAACGAGTGTCAGCTGTTGGCTGGTTGTCTCTGATTGGGAGCCATATTTAAACTGTATGTTTTCCCTTTGTGTTTGTGGGTTTTTGTTCCGTGTTCGGTCATTGATACCGTGGACTTCACGAGTCGTTTCTTGTTTTGTATCGTATTTACACTTTAACTAATTAAAGTATGTTCGTTCATCACGCTGCGCCTTGGTCTGTTCAATATGACGATCGTGACTTAAAACTACTCCTTATGGAACAACGCGGACTGTGAAGAGACACACACGCACGCACTTTACACACACACAATGTTATGGTATTGTGGTATTGTGGATTTTATATTTTAAATGTGTATAATTAGAATAATAATGTATTGTATGATGTATTGTTTTATTTATGATGTGAAAAATCTGTCAATGTGCCCTTGAGCAAGGCACTTAACCCTAATTGCTCCTGTAAATCGCTCTGGATAAGAGCGTCTGCTAAATAATGTAAATGTAAATGTAAATGTTGTGTTTGGTTGTGATGTAACTGTTTTAACCCTGTTTGGACCCCAGGAAGAGTAGCTGCTGCCTTGGGGATCCTAATAAATACTAAAGTATCTGTTCATATTTGCATACTTTATATCTCTTTTGCTCGGTTGTAAATACATTCTTTATACTGCTTTTCTCGCTTGCGAATATTACTTTTATTTTGATTACTCCTCTATTTAGACAGGTTATGAAATTGAAAATGGGATCTCTTTTCCAAGTGAGACATGAGTAACTATCAGCAAAGCCAGATTCAAAATATAACTGCCACTTCCTGCATCTCCTATAGTTTGAGCTACTGTATACAAGCACAAACAGACGGCCATACCATCCCTATAGATCAGCATTATGACAGCATTATGACCGGATTATGACAACATTATGAGAGCGTTATGACAACGTTATGACAGCATTATGATGGCAATATGACAGCATTATAACAGCATTATGACAGCATTAAGACAGCAATATGACAGCGTTATGGAAGCCTGCATGGGACATGAGGAAAACTGATGTTCAACACTAGGTACAGAGTAGATCAGTTAAATGTTTATATGATACTCAGAACGGAAAGCACACACACACAGGCAGACATGATGTATTACATGTCTACAGACTGACATCGTCATGTTTAAGGGTGTCAATGTTGACTTGGCTATGTGCCTGTCTGCAGTGATGTGTCCATGACAAGTAGTATCCTTCAACTGTCATGTTGCTCTATGTACTCTACCAACATCACTGGGACAGGTTCATCTCAAGTCAGGTGGTTGTTATAACCTCGGCCATACAGGGCACATACTGTATCAATCATGTGTAAATGTAGCAGATGGGGTTTGGAATCATGCTGTCACGATAAGTTAGCCCTGCCTGAGACTCAGGTCATGATGATGTCCTCTTGGTCTAATGGTTAAGGTGTTGGGTTGGTGAACGAGAAACCTGGGTTCAAATCTCACCGGTTACGTACAGTACCAGTCAAAAGTTTGGACACACCTACTCATTCAAGGGTTTTTCTTAATTTTTACTATTTTCTACAGTGTAGAATAATAGTGAAGACATCAAAACTATGAAATAACACATATGGAATCATGTAGTAAACAAAAAGTGTTAATCAAATCAAAATATATTTTATATTTGAGATTCTTCAAATAGCCACCCTTTGCCTTGACAGCTTTGTACACTCTTGGCATTCTCTCAACCAGCTTCACCTGGAATGCTTTTCCAACAGTCTTGAAGGAGTTCCCACATATGCTGAGCACTTGTTGGCTGCTTTTCCTTCACTCTGCCGTCCGACTCATCCTAAACCATCTCAATTGGGTTGAGGTCGGGGAATTGTGGAGGCTAGGTCATCTGATGCAGCACTCCATCACTCTCCTTCTTGGTAAAATAGCCCTTACACAGCCTGGAGGTGTGTTGGGTCATTGTCCTGTTGAAAAACAAATGATAGTCCCACTAAGACCAAACCAGATGGGATGGCGTAATGCTGCAGAATGCTGTGGTAGCCATGCTGGTTAAGTGTGCCTTGAATTCTAAATAAATCACAGACAGTGTCACCAGCAAAGCACCCCCACACCATAACACCTCTTCCTCCATGCTTTACGGTGGGAACTACACATGCGGAGATCATCCGTTCACCCACACTGCGTCTCACAAAGACACGGCGGTTTTCCACCGGTCTAATGTCCATTGCTCATGTTTCTTGGCCCAAGCAGGTCTCTTCTTCTTATTGGTATCCTTTAGTAGTGGGTTTTCTTCAGCAATTCGACCATGAAGGCCTGATTCACACAGTCTCCTCTGAACAGTTGATGTTGAGATGTGTCTGTTACTTGAACTCTGTAAAGCATTTATTTGGGCTGCAATTTCTGAGGCTGGAACTATAATGAACTTATCGTCTGCAGCAGAGGTAACTTTGGGTCTTCCATTCCTGTGGCGGTCCTCATGAGAGCCAGTTTCATCATAGCGCTTGATGGATTTTGCGACTGCACTTGAAGAAACGTTCAAAGTTCTTGAAATGTTCTGTATTGACTGACCTTCATGTCTTAAAGTAATGATGGACTGTCGCTTCTCTTTGTTTATTTGAGCTGTTCTTGCCATAATATGGACTTGGTCTTTTACCAAATAGGGCTATCTTCTGTATACCCCCCCTACCTTGTCACAACACAACTGATTGGCTCAAACGCATTAAGAAGGAAATAAATTCCACAAATTAACTTTTACGAAGGCACACCTGTTTAATTGAAATGCATTCCTGGTGACTACCTCATGAAGCTGGTTGAGAGAATGCCAAGAGTGTGCAAAGCTGTCATCAAGGAAAAGGGTGGCTATTTGAATAATCTCAAATATAAAATATATTTTGATTTGTTTAACATTTTTTGGTTCCTACATGATTCCATATGTGTTATTTCATAGTTTTGATGTCTTCACTATTACTCTACAATGTAAAGAATTGTAAAAATAAAGAAAAACCCTTGAATGAGTAGGTGTGTCCAAACTTTTGACTGGTAGTGTACATGTAAAATGAGTCCATATGGAGTCTGTAACCTCAAGTGTGCAGAGTTAACTAAGGGTTCACTTTTCTTTTCTCTCTCTCCCCTCTGTCTCTGTCTTTCTTATCCTCTGTCTATCTCTCTCTGTCTCTCTCGCTTTCTCTTTCCGTCTCTCCCCCCCCCTTCTCTCTCTCCCCCTTCTCTCTCTCCCCCCTCTCCCTCTCTCTCCCCCCTCTGTTAGTTCCATACAGACCTCTAATTCCACTTTCTTCATCCTACCCCCTCCCTCCCTTTCACCATCCTCCGCTTTTCATCCCTTCTGTTCATCCTTTCCCTCCACCCTTGAACCCTTTACACCAGACTCCACAGTGTATTACAACGGCATTATCCCCCTCTTTCCCCTCCCTCCCTCCCTCCCTCCCTCCCTCTCTTCTCCTCTCACTCCCCTTACATTCTACAGTGTATATTATCGGTATGTTTCTCCCTCCTTTATTACACACCTCCAAACGTTCTGTTTCCTTCTCATCTCCCCTTCTACTGAGTTAAACCCCCGACAGTCTCCCTCCCTCTCTCTCACAGACACATACCCCTGCTGTGCAAACACACCACATCTCCCCTCCTACTGAGTTAAACCCCCGACAGTCTCCCTCCCTCTCTCTCACAGACACATACCCCTGCTGTGCAAACACACCACATCTCCCCTCCTACTGAGTTAAACCCCCGACAGTCTCCCTCCCTCTCTCTCACAGACACATACCCCTGCTGTGCACACACACCACATCTCCCCTCCTACTGAGTTAAACCCCCGACAGTCTCCCTCCCTCTCTCTCACAGACACATACCCCTGCTGTGCAAACACACCACATCTCCCCTCCTACTGAGTTAAACCCCCGACAGTCTCCCTCCCTCTCTCTCACAGACACATACCCCTGCTGTGCAAACACACCACATCTCCCCTCCTACTGAGTTAAACCCCCGACAGTCTCCCTCCCTCTCTCTCACAGACACATACCCCTGCTGTGCAAACACACCACATCTCCCCTCCTACTGAGTTAAACCCCCGACAGTCTCCCTCCCTCTCTCTCACAGACACATACCCCTCCTGTGCACACACACCACATCTCCCCTCCTACTGAGTTAAACCCCCGACAGTCTCCCTCCCTCTCTCTCACAGACACATACCCCTCCTGTGCACACACACCACACACATAGACACATACACACTCCTACTGTGCACAGCTACCTACAGGTTCACTCCTAATGAGTAATGTCAGTGCTGGTAGGCTGCTACTGAAAACGGATAAAGATGATTGGTGGTCCCTGTTTACCTAATCTGTCTAACCAGGTTAGGGTCACACACGTGTGTATATGTACGTGTATGTGTGTGTGTGTGTGTGTGTTACAATATTATTCATAGATACACAGATATTAAAGTCATTAGAGTAACATGAGAGTAATAGTCGTTATGTTGTTATGTTTCTAATACATGTATTTAGTTTGTTTATCCCACCTTAAATGACCCAGAGGATTTCACTGCTGTGGGTTCTGCCTCTGGCACATCTCATAGCATTACATTAACAAACCGGCTACGATCATTTTGTCTATCCCCACCAGACACGTTCATGACACGCAGGTTAAAAACCCAAAACCAAATGTGAACCAACTATATACATTTTGGGACAGGTCGAAACACATATGAAAACATTCATGGACATTTAGCTAGCTTGCTGTTGTTAGCTAATTTGTCCTGGGAGATAAACATTGGGTTGTTGTTTTACCTAAAATGCATATGGTCCTATTTTTTGCTTGATCTTTGTAAGAGTTTTGACCCATTTTGAGTCACACAAAATCCTGTGTTCTCTACGACAATTAATCCACTGACAAAAGGGGAAACCTAGTTAGTTGTTAGTTAGTTTTCTTTGATTAAGCTCTCCTCGTTCATTCTTCTTCTTCTGTGGATTTTATATGGCGGTTGGCAACCAACTTTAGTGCATTACCGCCACCTTGTTCATCTTTCAATCACCTACGTGGGTTAGTATGCTCGTAAGAACCAATAAGTAGATGGGACAGGCGGGACTTGCAGCGCGTCAAGCGTCTAAAATAGAACCAAGTTCTTGTCTGCATCATTTCCAATCCCCATATATTTTTTCATCTTTTTAAAAATATATTTTCCTTATTTATTATTTTCTAACACTACCAGCCCTCTCCTAATTGGAATAAACTTATGGACAACTGTCAGTGGGTGCTGTAGGTGGGTGTGGTGCAGGAATCAGGCGCAGGACGCAGAAAATAAGTCCAAAAGACTTTAGTGAAAGCACACTCAAATACACGAGCCAAAAGCCCGGAGGCGAGAAAATCCGCACACAGGCGTAAACAAAAGGGCGCACTAAACATGTGCGATAATACCCTCCTTAACAGAGGAGGAAAGCTACTAAGAGCAAACGGTAAACAGTAGCGCACAAACACGACAGCGAAACAATCACACACAACACCTGACAAACACAACGAAAACGTATAGGACACTAATTAGCGCTAAACGAAAACAGGTGTACATAATCAAGACAAAACCAAACGAACATAGAAACATTCAACGGTGGCAGCTAGTACTCCGGAGACGACGACCGCCGAAGCCTGCCCGAGCAAGGAAGAGAGGCAGCCTCGGCCGAAACCGTGACAGTACCCCCCCCTTGACGCGCGGCTCCAGACGTGCGCCGACTCCGGCCTCGGGGACGACCAGGAGGACGCGGAGCAGGGCGCGTCGGGTGACTACGGTGGAATTCTGTCAGGAGAGACGGGTCCAAAATGTCTCTCCTCGGCACCCAGCACCGTTCCTCCGGGCCGTACCCCTCCCACTCCACCAGATATTGGAGACCCCCCATCCGACGTCTCGAATCCAAGATGGACCGCACGGAGTACGCCGGTGCCCCCTCGATGTCCAATGGGGGCGGAGGAGTCTCCCTGATCTCATTTTCCTGGAGTGGGCCAGCTACCACCGGCCTGAGAAGAGACACATGGAACGAGGGGTTAATATTTTTATACTCAATAGGCAGTTGTAATCTGTAACACACCTCGTTCAATCTTCTCAGGACTTTAAACGGCCCCACAAACCGCCGACCCAGTTTCCGACAGGGCAGGCGGAGGGGCAGGTTTCTGGTAGAGAGCCAGACTCGATCACCAGGTGCGTACACCGGCCCCTCACTGCGGTGGAGATCGGCGCTCGCCTTTTGACGACGGAGGGCCCGCTGCAGGTGGACGTGTGCAGCGTTCCACGTCTCCTCCGAGCGCCGCACCCACTCATCCACCGCAGGAGCCTCGATCTGGCTCTGCTGCCAAGGTGCCAGAACCGGCTGGTAACCCAACACACATTGGAAAGGGGTTAGGTTAGTTGAGGAATGGCGTAGGGAATTCTGGGCCATTTCTGCCCAGGGAACGTACCGTGCCCACTCCTCCGGCCGGTCCTGGCAGTATGATCTAAGAAACCTACCCACATCCTGGTTCACACGTTCCACCTGCCCATTACTCTCAGGATGGTAACCCGAGGTGAGGCTCACCGAGACCCCCAAAAGCTCCATAAAGGCTCTCCAGACTCTGGAGGTGAATTGGGGACCTCGATCAGACACAATATCCTCGGGTACCCCGTAGTGCCGGAAAACATGGGTGAATAGAGCTTCGGCGGTCTGTAGGGCAGTAGGAAGGCCCGGCATAGGGAGCAAACGACAGGCCTTAGAGAACCGGTCCACAACGACCAGAATAGTAGTATTCCCCTGTGAGGAGGGAAGGTCAGTGATGAAGTCCACCGAGAGGTGAGACCATGGTCGTTGTGGAACGGGCAGGGGTTGTAACTTACCCCTAGGCAGATGTCTAGGCGCCTTACACTGGGCGCACACCGAGCAGGAGGAGACATAAACCCTCACATCCCTCGCCAACGTGGGCCACCAGTACTTAGCACTAAGGCAGTGCACTGTCCGGCCTATACCAGGATGTCCAGAGGAGGGTGACGTGTGAGCCCAATAGATCAATCGATCCCGAACCTCGAGCGGAACGTACGTCCGACCCTCCGGGCATTGAGGAGGACTAGGGTCGGTGCGCAACGCCCGCTCGATTTCAGCATCGACCTCCCACACTACCGGTGCCACCAGACAAGACTCCGGCAGTATGGGAGTGGGCTCCACGGACCTCTCCTCCGTGTCATACCGCCGAGACAGTGCGTCTGCCTTACCGTTCTGTGACCCAGGGATGTACGTGATCTTAAATACGAACCGGGTCAAAAACATGTTCCACCGCGCCTGGCGAGGGTTCAGTCTCCTAGCTGCCCGGATGTACTCCAGGTTACGGTGGTCAGTCAAAATGAGGAAAGGGTGTTGAGCCCCCTCAAGCCAGTGCCTCCACACCTTTAGGGCCTGTACCACGGCTAACAGCTCCCTGTCCCCTACGTCATAATTTCGCTCCGCCGGACTGAGCTTTTTGGAATAAAAGGCACAGGGGCGGAGTTTAGGTGGCGTGCCGGACCGTTGCGAAAGCACGGCTCCTATACCGGCCTCTGACGCGTCCACCTCTACCTGAAATGGTAAAGAGGGATCCGGATGCGCCAGCACCGGAGCCGAAGTAAACAGGTCCTTCAGCCTCCCAAAAGCCCTGTCCGCCTCGGCTGACCACTGCAAACGCACCGGACCCCCCTTCAAAAGAGACGTTATGGGAGCTGCCACCTGTCCAAAACCCCGGATAAACCTCCGGTAGTAATTCGCAAACCCCAAAAACTGCTGCACCTCTTTAACAGTGGTTGGCGTTTGCCAATTACGCACGGCTGACACCTGGTCAACCTCCATCTTCACCCCTGACGCAGACAACTGATAACCCAAAAAGGAGATCGACTCCTGGAAAAACAGACACTTCTCTGCCTTGACATACAGGTCGTGCTCCAACAGCCTCCTCAACACTCGGCGCACCAGAGCCACATGCTCGACTCGGGTAGACGAGTACACGAGAATGTCATCTATGTACACGACCACCCCCTGCCCCTGCATGTCCCTGAATATCTCATCCACGAATGATTGGAAAACTGAAGGAGCGTTCATCAACCCGTATGGCATGACAAGATACTCGTAATGCCCCGAGGTGGTACTAAATGCTGTCTTCCATTCATCGCCCTCCCTAATGCGCACCAAGTTGTACGCGCTCCTGAGATCTAATTTAGTGAAAAAACGCGCCCCGTGCAATGACTCTGTCATGGTCGCAATCAGAGGAAGTGGATAACTGTACTTCACCGTGATCTGATTGAGACCACGGTAATCAATGCACGGGCGTAACCCTCCATCCTTTTTCTTCACAAAAAAGAAACTCGAGGACGCAGGGGAAGTGGATGGCCGTATGTATCCTTGTCTCAGAGATTCGTCTATGTAAGTCTCCATAGCTCTCTTCTCCTCCTGAGACAGAGGATACACATGGCTCCGTGGGAGCGCAGCTCCTGCCTGGAGGTCTATCGCACAATCTCCCTGCCTATGGGGAGGCAACTGCGTCGCCCTCGACTTACTGAACACAATAGCCAAATCCTCACACTCAGGGGGAATGTGCAATGCGGGCACCTGGTTTGGACTCTCCACCGAGGTAGCCCCCACGGAAACGCCTAAACATCGACCCACACACTGGGCAGACCACTCCATCAGAGCCCTCTCCTGCCACGAAATAGACGGGTTATGGATACTCAACCAGGGCATGCCCAGCACCACCGGATACGCAGGCGAGTCGATCAGAAATAGCTGGATAATCTCCTCATGACCCCCCTGCGCACACATCCTAAGTGGCGCCGTGACCTCCCTTATCAAGCCCGATCCCAACGGACGGCTATCTAGGGCATGAACGGGGAATGGGACGTCAACAGGAAGAAGGGGAATCCCTAATTGTAAACAAAATGTTCTATCAACAAAATTCCCAGCCGCGCCTGAATCTACCAGCGCCTTATGCTGGGAATGAGGTGCTACCTGTGGAAAACGCACAGGTATACAGAAGTGCGCAACAGAGAGCTCTGGGTAAGTGGGGCGCCTACTCACCTGGAAGGACTCCCCAGTGCGGAGCCTGTCGTCTTCTCCCCTAGGAGACCATCCCCAGCACCTAGCCGTGGTGTGTCCTCCACGGCCACAGTTGGTGCAGGAGACGGGCCCCCTCGTACTCCGACCCCTCCTCTCTCTAGCGCCAGCGCCCCCAAGCTCCATAGGGCTCGGCTCGGAGGCGCTGGAGGGTGAAATGGACGGACCCCCCTCGGAACGTCCGCGGGTAGCCAGCAGGGTGTCCAGCCTGATGGACATGTCCACTAACTGATCGAAAGAGAGGCTGGTATCCCTGCAGGCCAGCTCTCGACGGACGTCCTCTCGTAGACTACAGCGGTAGTGATCGATGAGGGCCCGCTCATTCCACCCTGCATCCGCCGCTAGAGTACGGAATTCTAAAGCGAACTCCTGGGCGCTCCTCCTCCCCTGCCGGAGGTAGAACAGACGCTCCCCCGCCGCTTTCCCCTCAGGTGGATGGTCAAACACCGCCCTGAAGCGGCGGGAGAACTCAGAGTATGTGATGGTGGTGGCGTCTATTCTCCTCCACTCGGCGTTGGCCCATTCCAACGCCTTGCCGGTAAGACAGGAGATGAGGGCGGACACGCTCTCGTGTCCAGAGGGCGCCGGGTGCACGGTGGCCAGGTATAGCTCCACCTGTAGAAGGAAGCCCTGACACCCGGCAGCGGTCCCATCATAGGCCCTCGGGAGCGAGAGTCGAATTCCCCTGGGTTCCGGAGCTTGAATGGGCTGACTGGCCGATGGTGATGGCAGGGGAGGTGGAGTTGGGGGTGTCCCTCTGGTCTCCCAGCGTTGAAGGGTGTTAATAACGTCCTGCAGGGCGGTCCCGATATGAAGGATCTGGTCATTCTGCTCACGGACCCGATCCTCCAGAGTCTCATGTGCTGCTGCGGCTCCTGCTGATTCCATCCTTCAGGTGTGTGATTCTGTCAGTGGGTGCTGTAGGTGGGTGTGGTGCAGGAATCAGGCGCAGGACGCAGAAAATAAGTCCAAAAGACTTTAGTGAAAGCACACTCAAATACACGAGCCAAAACCCCGGAGGCGAGAAAATCCGCACACAGGCGTAAACAAAAGGGCGCACTAAACATGTGCGATAATACCCTCCTTAACAGAGGAGGAAAGCTACTAAGAGCAAACGGTAAACAGTAGCGCACAAACACGACAGCGAAACAATCACACACAACACCTGACAAACACAACGAGAACTTATAGGACACTAATTAGCGCTAAACGAAAACAGGTGTACATAATCAAGACAAAACCAAACGAACATAGAAACATTCAACGGTGGCAGCTAGTACTCCGGAGACGACGACCGCCGAAGCCTGCCCGAGCAAGGAAGAGAGGCAGCCTCGGCCGAAACCGTGACAACAACAACACTTAAGCTTCTACTTCCAGCTTATATACTTACTATTTACATTTTACGGACACAGTATATTTTACATTAGTTATCTTTCTTTTAACCTCTCCCATCTATCTCTGAAAACCATCCAGTTCAGATTTCTACTTGCCATATATTTTTCAACTGTGCTGTGATGTTTCACAAAAGTTCTGAAGCTTTCTATTCTCATAGTTTCTACAGATTGTAAATTAATTAAAAAACGTTTATTATATTATTGATCGAATGACTATGGCTACACCTGTTGTTTTCGAAGCATGCGAGAGAGAGAGACAAGTGGGCGGGCGCACACGCACGCACACACACACACACACACACACACACATCATCCCCATCTTATTTAATTGTTGCCACTTCAGAAATCCACACAAGCCATTAGTTTCTCTTTAGCTCAAGTCCCTTTTTATCAACTGCCAAAAATGTCCGGAAACTTCACTGAACCCATTCCCCTCCACTCATAGTATTTAATCTCCCTCTCAACAGGTCTCCCTCCATGCCAGTCTCTTTTATTTAAAAGGAGTCCCTTTATTAGGTTTGATGGCAGATCACTGCCACGGATCATTCCTCAATAAATGCGGCTGGTTTAATTAGGACAAGGCTCTTTGATATCATTACCTCGCACATCGCCTCGCTGACCCTCACTGTCTCTTTTTATGGGCTCACACACACACACCAGAGGAGGTTGGTGGCACCTTAATTGGGGAGGACGGGCTCGTGGTAATGGCTGATGTGGAATAAGTGGAATGGTATCAAACCCATGGTTTCTATGTGTTTGATGCTATTCCATTTGCTCCATTCCAGCCATTATTATGAGCCGTCCTCCCCTCAATAGCCTCCACTGATACACACACACAGAGGTGCGTACACACATTAACACACACACACTCGCCTACATACATATTCTCTCTCTCTCTCTCACTCTCTCTCTCTCTCACACACACACACAGACACACACACCCTTTCTATTATGGCCTATCATTAAACAGGGCTAATTTGGCACTGCGGGTGGGCCTAATTTAATTAGACAGACATCATACAGCACTTGACACTACCTGCCTCCTCTGACACATGTCAAGGGGAGGGGAGAGGCTGGAGAGAGAGAGGGAGTGGATAACACTTGTCAAGGACCTTGAGATGGAGGAGGATGGAGGGGGGAAGACAGGGGGTGGAGGGAGGAGAGAGGACACCCTGGGGGACACCTGAGAGGACACCCTGGGGGACACCTGAGAGGACACATCTGTTGCCCTGAGAGGAGGAAAGTGGGGGAGGGAGCGAGAGATGAAAGAGTGAGGGGGATGAAATGCAGATGGATGAGGCTGAGGAAAGAGGACACCTCAGGGGGAACGCCAGTTTGGGGAAGAAGGAGGGGGGAGCGGGGAGACAGACAGAGAAAGAGAGAGAAAGAGTCAAGGGTGTTGTAGTGCAGCATTGAGGAGAAGCAACACTAAAGGTGAGTTGGTTGAAAGGAAGGACAAAACAACAGCTGAATAACTGAGGCTAGAATTTGGGGGTTTCTGAAAAACACTTCTCAAAATCCTTTTTCACCCTGTATTCACCCTCCCATTTGAATAGAGACAAGTGATGTGTCCCAAATGGCACCCTATTCCCTATACTGTATAGTTGGTCAAAAGTAGTGCACTACATAAGGAATAGGGTGCTATTTGGAACACACTCTATGATGTTTCAATGGCAAGTGGCCACTGTTTTAGGAGGGTGTCCACTTTCCAACAGATACTGTGTCACAGCAATGCTCTGTCTTTGATATCTAAAACCTCTGCTGTCGTTTTCAATCAGCTACAGGGAGGTATAAAGGCCTGTCATATTTACAGCAATTCTTTGTGGCAGGTCTGGCAATTGGTTGTTCTTTGGATTAAGGACTGGGCATTGAAACTGAATATAGGCTTTAGAGGCAAAGCTTTCCAAAATACCGTAAAATGACAGGGAGAGAAGAATGGGGGTGTGTAACCAGAATAAGATGGAGACAGAGAGGGAGGGAGACAGAGAGAGAGGGAGGGAGAGAGAAAGGGAGGGAGAGACAGACACAGAGAGAGAGAGAGAGAGAGAGAGAGAGAGAGAGAGAGAGAGAGAGAGAGAGAGAGAGAGAGAGAGAGAGAGGAGGATTGGGATAAATGTTTAAATCCCATTCAACAGCTAAGATCATTCTATGTTTGAACATTTCTATCCGGATTAGAGGGAAGATCACACACAAGAACATATGCACACACACACACACACACACGCACACACACTCTCATCTCACACACACACACACACGCCCAAACAAACTAGATCCATTGTGTGTGTATCAGTATCACAACATATTTGGGGTTTTAATCTTAAATGGGTACTGCATAAGAGTATATCCATTACAAGGGTGCAATGAAAGGTAACAAAGTATGCATCCCAAACGACACCCTATTCCCTATGTAGTGCACTACTTTAGAGCAGAGCACTATGGGTCGTGGTTAAAAGTAGTGCACTAGGGTGCCATTTGGGATTCAGCCATGGTGGATCGGATTTGGCACAATAAATGTATATTGACCTCGAAATTGGCTGTATCTGTCTCTCTAACTGTATTATCCTGCTATTAGCTGCTTTGGTTTGATCTAGTTTGTTAAGATTAAGTTTAAGATCACTTTATTGGTCAATTTCACACAAGATCCAATCAAAATTTGACTTTGACTTTTAACCCAACCCCACCAAAAGACACACATAGGTTTTGGAGAGGTGCGGAGGACTGCCACACTGGGCGCTGTTGTTGTGGGGGGGTTGAGTGCCTTGCTCAAGGGCACAACGATAGGCTAGTGTTGTCACATCAGGCTTCTATCTGCTGCTTTAGTCTGACCTAGTGTTTTCAAATCAGGCTTCTATCCACTGCTTTAGTCTGACCTAGTGTTTTCACATCAGGCTTCTATCCACTGCTTTAGTCTGACCTAGTGTTTTCACATCAGGCTTCTATCCACTGCTTTAGTCTGACCTAGTGTTTTCACATCAGGCTTCTATCCACTGCTTTAGCCTGACCTAGTGTTTTCACATCAGGCTTCTATCCGCTGCTTTAGTCTGACCTAGTGTTTTCACATCAGGCTTCTATCCGCTGCTTTAGTCTGACCTAGTGTTTTCACATCAGGCTTCTATCCGCTGCTTTAGTCTGACCTAGTGTTTTCACATCAGGCTTCTATCCACTGCTTTAGTCTGACCTAGTGTTTTCACATCAGGCTTCTATCCGCTGCTTTAGCCTGACCTAGTGTTTTCACATCAGGCTTCTATCCACTGCTTTAGTCTGACCTAGTGTTTTCACATCAGGCTTCTATCCACTGCTTTAGCCTGACCTAGTGTTTTCACATCAGGCTTCTATCCGCTGCATTAGTCTGACCTAGTGTTTTCACATCAGGCTTCTATCCCCTATTTTGGTCCCTCCGGTTGCCAGCTCATTTCCCGCCAGATGTTGCCCATCGGACCCGGGACTCAAACTGGCAACCCTCCAGCTGCTGGAGAACCTCTCTAACTGCTAGGCTACCTGCCGCCCTGTCACATTAGGCTTCTATCTGATATTTACGTCTGATCTAGTGTTGTCACATTAGGCTTCTATCCGCCGCTTTAGTCTGATCTAGTGTTGTCACATTAGGCTTATATCGGCTGCTTTGGTCTGATCTGGTGTTGTCACATTAGGCTTATATCGGCTGCTTTGGTCTGATCTGGTGTTGTCACATTATAGGCTTCTATCGGCTACTTTGGTCTGACTATATAAAAACAGATTGGCTTAATCACAAAGAGATCTGCAGCCTTTAGCTCCCCTCAGAGGCGACCCATCATTCAGGGCAGGTAGGGCAGAGCCTTTCAGCAACAACAATAACAAAATAATACGGGGCGTTGCGCTGTGATTGGGTCAGTGTTCTGTCACTCATGGGGACACTACGTCACCGCCAAGTCTAAGGGTAGAGCTAGAAAATTCAAGCCCCTTGGGTGCTGCCATAGAGTTACATTGGAAGTGCCCATCCAAGAAGGCTCAAGGTCATTGGCCACAGATAAAATGACGTCAAATCATATGTATGTACAGTAGCTTTGATTGGACTGATCATGTCAACATCATACTTTCAAAATCTTAGCTAGTAGTCATCATCATGAATCAAGTGGACAATCTACTGGCAAATCCTTTTTAATCCTTGTCATATGAAGATAAATAATAAAGAGAAATTATAGATAAAATGTATCGGTGCTCATCGGCCATTGGACATAAACATTACACAACAAGTTGGAAATCGCAAATTCAACAATGAGTGGTTTGGAAGGAATCGGTGACAGTGGCTAACTGCAAGCATTGCAAATCAATCACTAGCCTGCTATTCAGTGGAGTGGCTGTATGGTCCAAAATCTGGGAATAAGGGGCTCTTTTCCAAGTTTAAAATTATAAACATTCAACATTGGCCATGCTGTCAGTGAAGCATGATTTGTGCTGAGCTCAAAACAACTGTTAACTCGGAACTGCGAAAACATGACTTCAGTGAGTTCAAGACAACTGGGAAGTCGTGAATAAGGATTATTTTCCTGTTGTAGCAAACTGGCTCAAACTAAGATCCTACATCTGTATGTCTCTCTGTGTCTACACTGTCTATGAGTTGCCATATGAATGATGGTAACTATGGAGTAGCAGTACTATTCCCTGCTGTGGTAATGTTATTTGCTCTGGGAGAGAGGGACCTATATTAGTTAGTTACTGTGACAGTATGAGAACATCACCATCTACAGCTGATGGAAACATAGTACAGTAGAATAGTGTGCATGTGTGTGTGCGTGTTGTGTGTGTGTGCGTGTCTGCGTGCATGCGTGTGTGTGTGTGTGTGTGGTGTAATTTTCTGTGTCTGTAGTGTACAGAAAGCTCCATAGATCAATCAGCTGTTTACTTGCTGGGTCATAAGGCACCAACGATAATGGTAGTTTTAGTGACCTGTAAAAATATGTGCCCCTTATCTTCTTGTTCCATATATCATTATGGTAGATAAAAAGGTATTGTCTTCCTGTTCCATATATCATTATGGTAAATAAAAGGTATTGTCTTCCTGTTCCATATATCATTATGGTAAATAAAATGTATTGTCTTCCTGTTCCATATATCATTATGGTAAATAAAATGTATTGTCTTCCTGTTCCATATATCATTATGGTAAATAAAAGGTATTGTCTTCCTGTTCCATATATCATTATGGTAGATACAATGTATTGTCTTCTTGTTCCATATATCATTATGGTAAATAAAAGGTATTGTCTTCCTGTTCCATATATCATTATGGTAGATAAAAGGTATTGTCTTCTTGTTCCATATATCATTATGGTAAATAAAAGGTATTGTCTTCCTGTTCCATATATCATTATGGTAAATAAAAGGTATTGTCTTCCTGTTCCATATATCATTATGGTAAATAAAAGGTATTGTCTTCCTGTTCCATATATCATTATTGTAAATAAAAGGTATTGTCTTCCTGTTCCATATATCATTATGGTAGATAAAATGTATTGTCTTCCTGTTCCATATATCATGTGGCAGATACAAGGTCGCTGAAGAATATAACAGTACCATGCTGTCATCACCTCACAGTCAAACCAAGATGAATACATTGATGAACACTGTAATGTGATGTCTGTGACACTTGCCTCCTTAGATCAAAGAAGATATGTAGGTCTACACTGTTAATGCCTCTGTCACCAAGAGGCTTGCATTATGAAGAAACAAACAGGATATGAAAAGGATATTCAGCCACTGCTCCACTGAGAACAATGGACCCACATAAAAAAATAATATAGTATAATATAGTATAAATAATATAGTATTCACTGTAGTGATTTTGCGGACTATACTGTAATATTCACTGTAGTGTTTTTGCGGACTGAATTCTGTGGTATATTGTAGTATTTACAGTTAACTATAGTATAAATACTGTAGTAAAATAAAACTGTAGTATATACTATGGTAATTAATGTAGTGTTTTTGCTGATTGTAGTATACTGTAGTATTTACTGTAGTATTTTTGCTGACATTACTGTAGTATTTACTATAGTGTTTTTGTTTGATTATCTTTGACATTGAAGTGGAGGCTTTCTCTTTCAGGAAACCTACTGGAGAAATATTAAAAGTGCAAATGTTCCATAATCTGTAGGTAGGATTGGGGTCTGAATGGATATATGCTCTTTACTTGGCATTTAGGTTTCTCACTTATGGGTGGCACAAACTGTATTTACTACAGTGTTGTGTTGTGGATAATACTGTAGTATTTACTATAGTATTCTACAGTATACTACAACATTCTATATAAGTACCACACATGATCGAGGGATACTACAGTCTGTAGTATAGTATTCTACAGTATACTACAGTTTACTACAGAATTCTATAGTAAGTACTGTAGTATTCTAGAGTAAACTGTAGTATTTTTTCATGTGGGGATTGAATGGACTGAACATGAAATTATTATTTATCATTAAAATCTAAAGCGTTATGACATGACACCCTTTATCAGAGTGTTAGCTTCAGATAGGTTATATAAGCACCATGACAAATGACAGTGCTTATGTCACGTCACAATTCTTGGATCCAAAATGGCCCCCTGATGACAATTAACTGACGGTTGATCCAAAATTGCTCCCCGATGACATTGAAATAATGGTTGATCCAAAATGGCCCCTTGATGGCTTTTAAATGGCAGTTGTCACAAAGAAACTGCACACTGTTGATGTGAAAGCGGTCCGTAACGACATAATTGATTACTCTGTTCTCATCTCAAGGGCAAAACAACTAGAGTAGGCAGATTCATCATATCGCTGGGGGAAATTACATTAGTGACATAATATTGACATTGAAGATGAAATGTGGAACATGAAATATGCTTAACATGGAAGGGGTAGAGGGCAAAAGAAACGCAGGCAACAGGTTGGTGGAGGAGGGAGGGAGGGAGGGAGAGAGAGAGAGTCAGGGGGAGGGAGTGAGGGTAAGGGAGGGAGAGGAAGGAGAGAGGGGTAGAGAGAGGGGGGACAAGAGATAGCTATAGAGAGAGAAAAAGGAGAGATGGGAGGAAAAGAGAGGGTGGGGGTGAGAGAGAGAGAGAGAGAGAGACAGAGAGAGGAGGAGGGAGGCAGGAGTGGCAGATGATGGATGGGTAACTAGGGAAGATGTGTGGGGGTAAAAAGACAGATACCTTGTGAGTAACTGCCTGCCCGGGGCAAAATAACAACAGCTAGAGAGAGACAGAGAGAGAGACAGATAAAGAGCGTGTGTGTGGTTGTGTGGTTGTGTGTGTGTGTCTCATCAGAGCGATAGATGGAGAGAGAGACGGAGAGAGAGACGGAGAGAGAGACACAGAGAGAGAGACGGAGAGAGAGACGGAGAGAGAGAGACGGAGAGAGAGACGGAGAGAGAGACGGAGAGAGAGAGACGGAGAGAGAGAGACAGAGAGAGAGAGAGACAGAGAGAGAGAGACGGAGAGAGAGAGACGGAGAGCGAGAGACGGAGAGCGAGAGACGGAGAGCGAGACAGAGAGAGAGACGGAGAGAGAGAGACGAAGAGACGGAGAGAGAGAGACGGAGAGCGAGAGACGGAGAGAGAGAGAGACGAAGAGACGGAGAGAGAGAGACGGAGAGCGAGAGACGGAGAGCGAGAGACGGAGAGCGAGACGGAGAGAGAGACGGAGAGCGAGAGACGGAGAGACGGAGAGCGAGAGACGGAGAGCGAGAGACGGAGAGCGAGACGGAGAGCGAGACGGAGAGCAGAGGGAGACAGAGATATAATGCACATAGAGGAGGGTAAAATAAATAGAAAGAACGAGGAAATAGATAAAGAACAGTCAAGGGAGGGAGTATTGGAGAGAGAGAACAGAAGGAGAGATAGAAAGGTTGAGAGAGAGGGCGAGAAGCAAGAGAGAGAGTGCGAGAGTGATTTCAGGAGGGGGAAAGAAAGATAGAGAGATAAAAGGAGAGAAAGAGAGAGAGGGTAGTAGTCTACATTATAAAACACTAACACCTTGTGAGGTATTGACCCTATAACACTCATAGGTGATGTTCCCACAACCTCTACATTGGTTCAGAGCACTGCCATGCCATTAAATCCATCACACACAAACACAGCTATTAAATCAATCACACCCCCCAGAGAAGATCAACTTGATGTTTAAATGGCTGCTAAGGGAGGATGAAGGATCTTTAACCCTCGGCTACAGGGGAAGGAAGGCTTATTTTATCATGGTGACCAATACTATATTGGCTGCTGAAAGCTAGAAGCTACTGATAGATTAGCTAGTGTAGCTGATAGCTAATGGTAGGATCCTGTCACAATTCCTTCATTTCTTTACTGCGGCCTTTTCCTTCATGACCAATGTGATTTTGAAAGTGTTGGAAGTCCCTAATGAGCTGGTATAGCTTCCTACATCTCCAACTGTGTTGAAAGAAGAAGAGAGTATGGAAGGATGCATTTTAAGTGTTGGAACTTAAAGGCACTTTAGCTCAGACTGTTGCTGTCCCTATATCATGCTTTACAGTTGAAGAAAGGAAGGAAGGAAGGAAGGAAGGAAAGAAGGAAGGAAGGAAGGAAGGAAGCAAATGTAAAGAATTGGAGCAGGGCCTATAGCTCTGTAGACTGAAGTTGTCCTTATATTATCCTTAACACGAAAAAGCATGTAGTCCTTCAGTGAATGCTAGCTGTCGCCCACATAGAAACAGTCCCACAGTAAAAGGTTGTTAGTCAGTAGAGCAGCTCACTAGCAGAAGGCTCTCCACTGTTTGATTTGAGGAGCGGACTTCACACAGATCACACACGGTACGGATATGCGCGCAAACACACAAACGCACTAACAGACACAGAAAAGACACAGATACACACACACGCACGAGCAGCGCGTGCACACACACATCAATATGAGATGGTTAGAGGTCCTGTGAAGAATAGAAGACGCGCGCGCACACACACACACACACAGTACTGGCTCTAAATAAAATATGTTCTAGCCTTTGGTGTCAGATTGCTATATGAAGCTCTGTCAACACTTTCACCCCCTGCCACCCACCTATATGCAGCTGCCATCTATAGACAGAAACACACACGGTTTACATTACGTAACATGGAGGTTTATGTAAGTGTGTCACACACCCACTCTCTGGGAACTGACAGGTTGTAGAAGAGAGAAATAAATAGAGATAGATGAAGAGAGAGAGACAGATTTACATTTACATCATTTAGCAGACGCTCTTATCCAGAGCGACTTACAAATTTGAAGAGAGAGAGAGACAGAGAGAGAGAGAGAGAGAGAGAGAGAGAGAGAGAGAGAGAGAGAGAGAGAGAGAGAGAGAGAGAGGTGTAACAGAAGGGACAGAGATAAGAGAAAAAGACATGGTGAAAGACAGACAAACAGTGACAGACAGGAAGGTAGAGAATAAAATCATAGCAAAATAACTTCCCTCTTGCATTGTTGTTAGTTATTTTTCAGTTAGTCTACATCTCTGACTGGCCGTCTATATTGTCAGTTGGTTTACATCTCTGACTGGCAGTCTCTATTGTCAGTTAGTCAGTTAGTCTACGATTGTGTCCATGTGTGCTTCCCAAATGGCACCCTGAATAATGCACTACTTTTGATAAAGTAAAGGGAATAGGGTAGCATTTGGGACTCGCCTATTGCAGTAAAGACTTCAAGTCAGTCAGTGTGACCAAAATCTATTGTGAGTAAATACCAATCACATACTCTCCACTGGTCTGGACCAATCACATACTCTCCACTGGTCTGGACCAATCACATACTCTCCACTGGTCTGGACCAATCACATACTCTCCACTGGTCTGGACCAATCACATACTCTCCACTGGTCTGGACCAATCAATGGAATCAGAGGCTGGAATCAGTGTCTTTGTCTGAACGGCCAAGCTCAGGCACTTTCAGTCTGACACACACACACACACACACACACACACACACACACACACACACACAAACACTTTGCAAGGACCCCAAACATGTTTCTTTTCAAGTGAGCCACAAATACAAGTTTTACCGACAAGGTGACCTCGCTTCTAGCTTTTCACATAGCAGTTACGGTTTTCATTTAATTTTCTCCCAAGACCATTTGATGATCTGTGACAGGGTAATAGAGTACAGTATACCTCTATAGCCATACTGAAATGAGACAATACATTTAGCCTTTCTATTCTCTCTGTGAGTGAGAAGGGTGTTGCATTGATGTCCAATATTGACCACAAGTGCGTAGGCCTCCTCTCAACATAATCTCATAGTTTCACTTCAGAATTTGTCGTGATATGGATGAACGTCCATTTTTGACCCAATAATTCCGCGTGGTTACAGGGTTAATTCCGCGTGGTTAGAGGGTTAATTCCACGTGGTTACAGGGTTAAAACAGAAACAACTCAAAGGGTTAAGTTTAGGTATTCATTCTGAGTGGTTAAGTTTGGGGCTATGGTTTGGGGAAGGCTGTTTCCATCAAGTATCATAAAGTACCCTCCCTGCTTGCTAGAGCATTGTGAACTGCTGTGGTGCAGTGGTCTAAGTAGCGTGCTCTGGTTCTGAGCCTCATGAGTTCAAGCCCAGGGCTGTGCTGCTGTTTTTTTGGTGAGCACCGAGGAAGGCATATATCAACGTCCTCAGGACCTTTTCAAACGTCCGAAATCGACGGCTCTTTCTTGTGACTAGCCTGCTCCTCTACACACACACACAAATAAAGGGAACCCCACGCTACCCTCACTCTCTTCAAAAGCACACAGCCTGCCTATATAAATCTTGTTTATAGCCCCCTGCACACACAATCAAACTGGAGGCGACATGTTCACCAGCTACACTTCAAAGCTTGTTTTCATCTTTTCCCTCTGATTCTATCACTCACTCTGTTCTCTCTCTATGCCTACCTTTCCATTTCATCTGTTCATCTCTCTTTATCCCTCTCTGAAGCTACAGTCTCTCTCCCTCCCTCCCTAACTCAGTTGATTTGCCCTGGCCCTCTAAATCCCCTCTCTCTCTCCCAAGGCATCAGCAGGCTTCAGTTCGTCTACCAGCTAGCCGAAAAGGGTCATTAGTAATGTTTCTCCACTTCTTCAAAATAGTCAGAATTATTCTATGATAACTCAAGAAATCAGTCATCAATTTTGACGTTTTTGGAGAGGAGATCTTAGTTGCGCCGTTTTACATCTAAGATGTTTGGTGCAGTATTTCTCAATGAAGAATGTGCATGAAAATGAGTCACTCCTTGAATGACAACAAGGACTTTACTGAAGAATTCCTACTGTTGACCAATCAATGACAATCAATAAACTTCAGCTATCAACTTGCCTCTCAAAAAGATGTGTGGCAAAAAAACAAAAACTGCTGTTGTCATAATATATGCACTAACTCTTCCGGCTGGAAAGCTGACTCTGACTATGACTCTCTCTCTCCATGGGAAACGTATGTTAACATTGCCAAAGCAAGTGAAGTAGATATTAACAGTAAACATTACACTCAGAAGTTCCAAAAGAATAAAATACCTTTCTAATATCGTATTATGTATATATACAGTGTTGTAACAATGTGCAAGTACAAATGGGAAAATAAATAAACATAAATATGGGTTGTATTTACAATGCTGCTTGTTCTTCACCTGGTTGCCCTTTTCTTGTGGCAACAGGTCACAAATATTGCTGCTGTGTTGGCACACTGTGGTTTTTCACCCAGTAGATAAGGGAGTTTATCAAAATTGGGTTTGTTTTCGAATTCTTTGTGGATCTCTGTAATCTGAGGGAAATATGTGTCTTTAATATGGTCATACATTTGGCAGGAGGTTAGGCAGTGGGCAGTGTGCACATAGCCTGTCTTCTCTTGAGAGCCAGGTCTGCCTATGGCGGCCTTTCTCAACAGCAAGGCTATGCTCACTGAGTCTGTACATAGTCAAAGCTTTCCTTAATTTTGGGTCAGTCACAGTGGTCAGGTATTCTGCCACTGTGTACTCTCTGTTTAGGGCCAAATAGCATTCTAGTTTGCTCTGTTTTTTTGTTCATTCTTTCCAATGTGTCAAGTAATTCTCTTTTTGTTTTCTCATGATTTGGTTGGGTCTAATTGTGTTGTTGTTGTTGTCCTGGGGTATGTTTGTGTTTGTGAACAGAGCCCCAGGACCAGCTTACTTAGGGGACTCTTATCCAAGTTCATCTCTCTGTAGGTGATGGCTTTGTTATGGAAGGTTTTAGAATCGCTTCCTTTTAAATGGTTATAGAATTTAAATGGCACTTTTCTGGATTTTGATCATTAAAATAATAATTAGCGGGTATCTGCCTAATTCTGCTCTGCATGCATTATTTTGTGTTTTTCGTTGTACACTGAGGATATTTTTGCAGAATTCTGCATGCAGAGTCTCAATTTGGAGTTTGTCCCATTTTGTGAATTCTTGGTTGGTGAGCAGACCCCAGACCTCACAACCATAAAGAGCAATGGGTTCTATAACTGATTCAAGTATTTTTAGCCAGATCCTAATTGGTGTGTCAAATTGTATGTTCCTTTTGATGACATAGAAGGCCCTTCTTGCCTTGTCTCTCAGATCGTTCACAGCTTTGTGGAAGTTACCTGTGGCGCTGATGTTTAGGCCGAGATATGTATAGTTTTGTGTGTGCTCTAGGGCAACGGTGTCTAAATGGAATTTGTATTTGTGGTCCTGGCAACTGGACCTTTTTTGGAACACCAATATTTTTGTCTTACTGAGATTTACTGTCAGGGCTCAGGTCTGACAGAATCTGTGCAGAAGATCTAGGTGCTGCTGTAGGCCCTCTTTGGTTGTTGACAGAAGCACCAGATCATCAGCAAACAGTAGACATTTGACTTCAGATTCTAGTAGGGTGAGGCCAGGTGCGGCGGACTGTTCTAGTGCCCTCGTCAATTCGTTGATATATATGTTGAAGAGGGTGGGGCTTAAACTGCATCCCTGTCTCACCCCACGGCCCTGTGGAAAGAAATGTGTGTTTTTTGCCAATTTTAACCGCACACTTGTTTGTGTACATGGATTTTATTATGTTGTATGTTTTTTCCCCCAACCCCACTTTCCATCAATTTGTATAGCAGACCCTCATGCCAAATTGAGTCAAAAGCTTTTTTGAAATCAACAAAGCATGAGACTTTGCCTTTGTTTTGTTTTGTTTGTTTGTCAATTAGTGTGTGCAGGGTGAATACGTGGTTTGTCATACGGTAATTTGGTAAAAAGCCAATATGACATTTGCTCAGTACATTGTTTTCACTGAGGAAATGAACTAGTCTGCTGTTAATGATAATGCAGAGGATTTTCCCAAGGTTGATGTTGACGCATATCCCACGGTAGTTATTGGGGTCAAATTTGTCTCCACTTTTGTGGATTGGGGTGATCAGTCCTTGGTTCCAAATATTGGGGAAGATGCCAGAGCTAAGGATGATGTTACAGAGTTTAAGTATAGCCAATTGGAATTTGTGGTCTGTATATTTTATCATTTCATTGAGGATACCATCAACACCACAGGACTTTTTGGGTTGGTGGGTTTGTATTTTGTCCTGTAGTTCATTCAATGTAATTGGAGAATCCAGTGGATTCTGGTAGTCTTTAATAGTTGATTCTAAGATTTGCATTTGATCATGTATATTTTTTTGCTGTTTGTTCTTTGTTATAGGGCCAAAAAGATTGGAGAAGTGGTTTACCCATACATCTCCATTTTGGATAGATAGCTCTTCGTGTTGTTGTTTGTTTAGTGTTTTCCGATTTTCCCAGAAGTGGTTAGAGTCTGTGGATTCTTCAAATACTTTGAGCTGATTTCTGACATGCTGTTCCTTATTTTTCCATAGTGTATTTCTGTATTGTTTTAGTGATTCACCATAGTGAAGGCGTAGGCTCAGGTTTTCTGGGTCTCTATGTTTTTGGTTGGATAGGTTTCTCAATTTCTTTTAGGTTTTTGCATTCTTCATCAAACCATTTGTCACTGTTGTTACTTTTCTTCGGTTTTCTGTTAGAGATTTTTAGATTTGATAGGGAAGCTGAGAGGTCAAATATACTGTTTAGGTTTTCTACTGCCAAGTTTACACCTTCACTATTACAGTGGAACGTTTTGTCCAGGAAGTTGTCTAAAAGGAATTGAATTTGTTGTTGCCTAATTGTTTTTTGGTATGTTTCGACACTACCTTCCTTCCATCTATAGCATTTCTTAATATTATTCAGTTCCTTTGGCTTTGTTGCCTCATAATTGCACATAGCTCTGTTCCAGTAGACTGTGATTTTGCTGTGATCTGATAGGGGTGTCAGTGGGCTGACTGTGAACGCTCTGAGAGACTCTGGGTTGAGGACAGTGATAAAGTAGTCTACAGTACTACTGCCAAGAGATGAGCTATAGGTGTACCTACCATAGGAGTCCCCTCGAAGCCTACCATTGACTATGTACATACCCAGCGTGTGACAGAGCTGCAGGAGTTGTGACCCGTTTTTGTTGGTTATGTTGTCGTAATTGTGGCTAGGGGGGCATATGGGGGAGGGAATGCTGTCACCTCCAGGTAGGTGTTTGTCCCCCTGTGTGCTGAGGGTGTCAGGTTCTTGTCCAGTTCTGGCATTTAGGTCGCCACAGACTAGTACATGTCCCTGGGTCTGGAAATGATTGATTTCCCCCTTCATTAAAGTATGGGGATTCTAGTGGGGGGATGTATGTAGCACACAGGAGGACATTTTTCTCTTTCTACCAGGTGTGACACAGGGAAGGGACTCAGGGGGTATGCCAAATGTAAAATGTTTCTGTTTTGATTAATTTAATAGAGTGAATTAGGTCCCTTCCCTGTTTCACACCTGGTAGTTTGGTGGATGGGACTACCAGCTCTCTGTAACCTAGAGGGCAACCAGTGGGTCTGTCTCCTCTATACCATGTTTCTTGTAGGATGACAATGTCTGTATTTCCGATTTCTTTGGTGAAGTCCAGGTTCCTGCTCTTTAGGCCAAAGGCAGATGACCTCAGGCCTTGGATATTCCAGAATGAAATAGTGAAGGCTTTGTGTTCCATAAAGTGTCTAATGTTGTTGGTCGTGTGGTTTGGCCTCAGGCCAGTAATTGTGAGCAGAGCATCTGGTACATGCCATTGGCTTGGGCTAGTGTAAGAGTGGGTGTTAGGCCTGGGCGTATGTGTGACTTTCATGTTGAGGCCCTCTTTGCGGGCATGGGGTGGGTAGGAAGGGCATAAATGAGGTGTGGGCTCTCTCTCTCTCTCTCAATACCTGTCTACAGCCATGTGGTAACAATTAATGGTTTACTTCCTAATCTTATATAGATTGGAAACACTATTTCTGATTTCCTCATCCTGAGACATTCACTTGTCTTAATTGAGTAGAGAGCTCTTACCAAACCAAACAGATTGTCTCTCTGATACAGATAGAGCCTTTAGTTTCGCACCACTTCAGTTGATACAGCTGTATTATTTTATCACTAATGAGAGAGTGATATTGCTCTACTATTTCCTCAGTGAGACCGTTTGACAGTGATATTGATTCATCTTCAATAATAGAGAAGTAGATTACGGTGAATCACTCATGGTGTCAATGAGTCCCAGTGGCAGCGCCCTGTATAGTCACAGCTCTAGGATCAGATTTAGGTTCATCTCAACCATTCGAGGGTAAAACACAGAAATGACCTTAGGTCAGTGTATAGGGGTATTTACCACAACAGTGAATCTGCTGTTCTATGAGTCACTTTGGTGTGATGACAGTCACACTGAGTAAATGGGATTACAGAGCTGATGTCAGAGAACTTTCAACACAGTGAGTATCATTTAGCTCTGTATGAGCCTAAACTGCAGTAATCATGAATGGTAAACAATGTGTGGGTTTCCCGATTGTGTATAATATAATAAATATATAATAATATAATATATGCAATTTAGCAGACGATTTTATCAAAAGCGATTTACAGTCATGCGTACATACATTTTAAATTATGGGTGGTCCTAGGAATCCAACTAGCTCTCACAGTCACACATCAGAATTAGATGTTCATCCATGTTTCTCAAACATCAAATTTAGAAGATGTTGCAAACGTCAAATTTCGAAGTGTTTAAGGTTAAGTTTAGGTATTAACCCCCGAAATCTTAAGTTTAGGCATTAACTCTGATTGGTTAAGGTAAGGGTTAAGGTTTGGGATAGGCTTAAAAATAAATAAATAAATAAACGTTCTAATGCTGGATTTGAACTCGCAACCTATGGAATCAGAGGCAGAGACTTACACCCATCCCCCATCCACATCATAATTCTATTAACAGAGCTGGCTCCAATGAGCCATAGCATGCCCAGTCTACCACCATGGGATTTGTGTGAGTGTGTGTGTATTTAGTATTTTATTAGGATCCCCATTAGCTGTTGCGAAAGCAGCAGCTATTCTTCCTGGGGTCCACACAAAACATGAAACATGACATAATACAGAACATTAATAGACAAGAACAGCTCAATGACAGAACTACATAAAACACTTTTTTTAAGGCACACACATTTAAGGTAGCCTACATATCAATACATACACACCAACTACCTAGGTCAAATAGGGGAGAGGCGTTGTGCTGTGAGGTGTTGCTTTCTGTTTTTTGAAACCAGGTTTGCTGTTTGCATTTGAGCAATATGAGATAGAATGGAGTTCCATGCAATAATGGCTCTATATAATACTGCACGCTTTCTTGAATTTGTTCTGGATTTGGGGACTGTGAAAAGACCCCTGGTGGCATGTCTGGTGGGGTAAGTGTGTGTGTCAGAGCTGTGTGTAAGTTGACTACAACACGACTGATTTTCAACACATTGTTTCTTATAAAAAGAAGTCAGTCAGTCTCTCCTCAACTCTTTTTTTTGGGTATTTTATACCCCTTTTTGTGGTATCCAATTGGTAGTTACTGTCTTGTCCCATTGCTTCAACTCCCGTATGGACACAGGAGAGGCAAAGCTTGAGAGTCGTGCGTCCTCCGAAACACAACCCAACCTAGCCGCACTGCTTCTTGACACAGTGCCCGCTTAACCCGGAAGCCAGCCGCACCAATGTGCCGGAGGAAACACCGTACACCTGGCGACCGAGTCAGCATGCACTGCGCCCGGCACGAGTCTCTAGTGCGCGATGGGACAAGAACATCCCTGCCGGCCAAACCCTCTCCTACCCTGGACGGCGCTGGGCCAATTGTGCACCGCATGGGTCTCCCGGTCGTGGCCGGCTGCGACAGAGCCTGGAATCGAACCAGGATCTCTAGTGACACAGCTAGCACTGCGATGCAGTGCCTTAGACCACTGCGCCACTCGGGAGGCCTCTCCTCAACTCTTAACCAAGAGAGACAGGTATGCATAGTATTTATATCAGCCCTCTGATTAGAATGAAGAGCAAGACGGGCCGCTCTGTTTAGACAAAACTAGAGCCTGCAGGACTTGCTTTTTGGAGTGTTTGGTCAAAAAAGCTGAGCATCTCTTTATTAGGGACAGACCTCTCCCCATCTTTACAACCATTGAATCTATATGTTTTGACCATGACAGTTTACAATCTAAGGTAACACCAAGTAATTTAGTCTCCTTGTTCAACATCCACATCATTCATTACCAGATTCAGCTGAGGTGTAGATGATTTGTACCAAATACAATGCTCTTAGTTTTAGAGATGTTCAGGACCAGTATATTACTGGCCGCCCATTCCAAAAACAGACTGCAACTTTTGTTAATGGTTTCAGTAACTTCATTAGCTGTGGTTGCTGATGCGTATTTGGTTGAATCATCAGCATACATTGACACACATGCTTTGTTTAATGCCAGTGGTATGTCATTGGTAAAATTAGAAAAGCGTAGAGAGCTGTTACAACCAGTAAAGGCTGCTTTACCACTCTTGGGTAGCGGAATGACTTTGGCTTCCCTCCTTGCCTGAGGACAAATACTTCCCTCTAGGCTCAGATTAAAGATATCACAGATAGGAGTGTCTATAGAGTCAGCTACCATCCTGAGTAGATTTCCATGTAAGTTGTCAATGCCAGGAGGTCTGTCATTATTGTTGGATAACAATCATTTTCCCACCTCTCCCACACTGACTTTACAAAATTCAAACTTGCAATGCTTTTCTTCCATTATTAATTTTTTTATGCTTGAGTACGATGGTTCACTTTTCATTGTTGGCATTTCTTGCCTACGTTTTCCAATGAAGTAATCATAAAATTAATTGGCAACATCAGATGGTTTTGTGATGAATAAGCCATCTGATTTGACGTATGTGTCTGTGTGTGTATAGCACATTTTCAACAGAGAGATTAGTTGATCATATCAGGAATTACTCACTGTTGTCCCTAACGAGGTGAGATTACATAACAGAATGTTCGGCTTACAAAACAGCTTACCGCCAAAATAGAAGTTGAGGGAGGCCAGGTTGCTGGCAGTGTGTGTGTGTGTGTGTGTGTGTGTGTGTGTGTGTGTGTGTGTGTGTGTGTGTGTGTGTGTGTGTGTGTGTGTGTGTGTGTGTGTGTGTGTGTGTGTGTGTGTGTAAGCAACAAGATCTCTTGGTTTTAACAACTTTTACTTCAGATTCCGATGTTTTTCCATGTTGCTCCAAACTTCAAACGTAGAGGTATTTTGGACAGCCCGGGTTGCACCGCTGCTGTCACCGGCGCCTCAATGAAGCATTCATTCTGAATGGTTAAGTTAAGGGTTAAGGTTTGGGTTAAAACCAAAACATTTTAAACGAGTGCCTATCCCTGGGATTGAAAACGCGACCCTTGAAGCCGGAGCTCACACCCATCCATCACCCACGTCGACAATGACCTTGCAAAACCCAAGCCTACTTGATGGTAATAGTGCTCACCGTTGCCCCTGGTGGCCAGTTTTGAAGGTGTCTCCCAACGTCCTAGGGTACCACGAGAGCTACTGTTTAAAAAATGAAACGTCACGAGCTGCGATTTTTTTTTGCTTTGAAATAGGCACATTCTTCTCTTCTGTCAATATACCTGGTAAAAAAAAAAAAAAGGTAAATAAATAGTATTTGACATGACAGGCCCCATAAAACTATATTTTGTATTTTCCATGTCAAAGCTTAAATCACTTCAGAAGACCAATTCTTAGGTCTTTTTGATTTGAGTGTAATTCCCATTTAATTGCACATGTAGCAAGAAAGGAACGTGTCTAGTGATGTTTCTACTGTTAAACCTACTGCAGCAGCACGTCATGGCACAGTTTGTAAATGAAAGGCCACCCAATGGATACAAATAACCATTATATATACTGCTCAAAAAAATAAAGGGAACACTTAAACAACACAATGTAACTCCAAGTCAATCACACTTCTTTGAAATCAAACTGTCCACTTAGGAAGCAACACTGATTGACAATCATTTTACATGCTGTTGTGCAAATGGAATAGACAACAGGTGGAAATTATAGGCAATTAGCAAGACACCCCCAATAAAGGACTGGTTTTGCAGGTGGTGACCACAGACCACTTCTCAGTTCCTATGCTTCCTGGCTGATGTTTTGGTCACTTTTGAATGCTGGCGGTGCTTTCACTCTAGTGGTAGCATGAGACAGAGTCTACAACCCACACAAGTGGCTCAGGTAGTGCAGCTCATCCAGGATGGCACATCAATGCGAGCTGTGGCAAGAAGGTTTGCTGTGTCTGTCAGCGTAGTGTCCAGAGCATGGAGGCGCTACCAGGAGACAGGCCAGTACATCAGGAGACGTGGAGGAGGCCGTAGGAGGGCAACAACCCAGCAGCAGGACCGCTACCTCCGCCTTTGTGCAAGGAGGAGCAGGAGGAGCACAAACAGAGCCCTGCAAAATGACCTCCAGCAGGCCACAAATGTGCATGTGTCTGCTCAAACGGTCAGAAACAGACTCCATGAGGGTGGTATGAGGGCCCGACGTCCACAGGTGGGGGTTGTGCTTACAGCCCAACACCGTGCAGGACGTTTGGCATTTGCCAGAGAACACCAAGATTGGCAAATTCGCCACTGACGCCCTGTGCTCTTCACAGATGAAAGCAGGTTCACACTGAGCACATGTGACAGACGTGACAGTCTGGAGATGCCGTGGAGAACGTTCTGCTGCCTGCAACATATAAATAAATAATAATAATAAATAAATTGGTCATTTAGCAGACGCTCTTATCCAGAGCAATTAGGGTTAAGTGCCTTGCTCAAGGGCACATCGACAGATTTTTCACCTAGTCGGCTTGGGGATTAGAACCAGCGACCTTTCGGTTACTAGTACAACGCTCTTAACCACTAAGCTACCTGCCAGCATGCCAGCATGACCGGTTTGGCGGTGGGTCAGTCATGGTGTGGGGTGGCATTTCTTTGGGGGGCCGCACAGCCCTCCATGTGCTCGCCAGAGGTAGCCTGACTGCCATTAGGTACCGAGATGAGATCCTCAGACCCCTTGTGAGACCATATGCTGGTGCGGTTGGCCCTGGGTTCCTCCTAATGCAAGACAATGCTAGACCTCATGTGGCTGGAGTGTGTCAGCAGTTCCTGCAAGAGGAAGGCATTGATGCTATGGACTGGCCCGCCTGTTCCCCAGACCTGAATCCAATTGAGCACATCTGGGACATCATGTCTCGCTCCATCCACCAATGGCACGTTGCACCACAGACTGTCCAGGAGTTGGCGGATGCTTTAGTCCAGGTCTGGGAGGAGATCCCTCAGGAGACCATCCGCCACCTCATCAGGAGCATGCCCAGGCGTTGTAGGGAGGTCATACAGGCACATGGAGGCCACACACACTACTGAGCCTCATTTTGACTTGTTTTAAGGACATTACATAAAAGTTGGATCAGCCTTTAGTGTGGTTTTCCACTTTAATTTTGAGGGTGACTCCAAATCCAGACCTCCATGGGTTGATAAATTTGATTTCCATTGATAATTTTTGTGTGATTTTTGTTGTCAGCACATTCATCTATGTAAAGAAAAAAGTATTTAATAAGATTATTTCATTCATTCAGATCTAGGATGTGTTATTTTAGTGTTCCCTTTATTTTATTGAGCAGTGTATATAGTTCTGTCAGGGAAGCCTACTTTGCAGTTAACATGTATTTAAGAAGATTATAATGGGAGAGAGGGAAGTGGATAGTGAGAAAGAGATGGATGAGAGAAAGTGGGAGGGGAGAAAGAGCGGTGTAGAGCGGTAAAGAGGTAGAGCGAGAAATAGAGGAGGAAAGAAAGAAAGGAAGATTGAGAACGAGTGGAGAAAGACAAAGAGGAGAATGAAAGGAAAGAGGGACTAGCAGTCTAATTATTATCCCATTACTATCCAATTGATCCTGGTCCTGGAGATGAGAATCCCCTGGAAGCTACTGTTTCCTAATGATCAGTACTCCTAAGAGAATTAGGAAGAAATGGGAACGTTGTCAGCCTGCATGAGTTAGTATGGTGCATTGGTGGGGTTCGGTTTGAGATAGAGTGAAGGTAGGGTGAAGGGAACTTTTTTTACTGCTTTGATAGCATAGACTCGTAGAGAGAGCGAGAGACAGAGACAGAGACAGAGACAGAGACAGAGAGAGAGAGAGAGAGAGAGAGAGAGAGAGAGAGAGAGAGAGAGAGAGAGAGAGAGAGAGAGAGAGAGAGAATGAGTGAGAGATAAGGAGAATGAGTGAGAGATAAGGAGAGAGAGAGAGATAGAGAGAGAGAGTGTGAGATAAGGAGAGAGAGACAGAGAGCGAGCGAGACAGAGAGAGAGAGAGAGAGAGAGAGAGAGAGAGAGAGAGAGAGAGAGAGAGAGAGAGAGAGAGAGACCGAGACAGCGAGAGAGAGGAGAGAGAGAGAGAGATAAGGAGAGAGCGTGAGATATAAGGAGAAAGAGTGAGAGATAAGGAGAGAGAGTGAGAGATAAGGAGAGAGAGAGAGATAAGGAGGGAGAGAGATAATGAGAGAGAGATAAGGAGAGTGAGAGATAAGGAGAGAGAGAGGTAGAGAGAAAGAGACAGAGAGAGGTAGAGAGAGAGAGATATACTCTCACTAACAGTTCCACACTTATCTTCCCTATCTTCTGTGCCTAAGTCGTCCTATCTCCTATTTTTCCTGCTCTGTCATTCCTTCCTCCCCCATTTTCTCTGTCCGTTAATTAAGAGCTGTTTATGAAACTACACTTGACAGAATGACAGAACATACACACACAGACACAATAACAACAGGACATATTAGATCTCTGCACCAAGTCTCTGTGAGGAGAGGAGGAAATTAGTGGAGCATCTACACCTTCACATTCCATGCTTCACAGTGGAGCGGGGGAGAAAGAAAGATTCATTACAGGTGGAGAGAGAGAGAGAGAAAAAAAGATGAACAGAAGAGAGAGTGTGGGGAGCGGGAATGTGGCTAGGTGAAGATAAATAGAGAGAGGGGAGGGAAGGAGGGAGGTGACCAAGAGAGGAAGAGAGAAGAGCAGAGAATGAAAAAGGAGAAGAGGGAAGGAGCAGAGAGAGGGAAGAGGAGGAAGATGGGGAGGAAAGATAGAGAGACCAAGGAAGATGGATAGAACAGACAAGGAAGGAGAAGAGGAGCGAGGAAGAAGAGACGGTGAGGGGATTAACTACCAGCACATCAGCTTCACAAGCCTCTCCACACACACACAATCTTTGTCTGTCTCACACACACCGCACATTAAAAGCAGTGTGGTGTGTAAACCTGATGTATGGGACTTCCTATAGGCTAAATGCTCTGTTGTGTTCTGAATTCTCAGCTAATGTAATAAGGGAAGTTAGGAGAAACAAACCAGGCTGGCGTTTTGGTAACTTCTCTCTCTCTCTCTCTCGCTCTGTGTAAATAATTGGGTTTTGATAAGCTCTCTCTCACCACACCTTAATCAACCTGATTGATTAGACATGGAGCCAAGGTGGGCATCAGCCATATGCTGTGTGTCTTCAAGGAGCCTCTAACTAACCCCCCCCCCCACACACACACACACACACACACACACACACACACACACAGTGAGATTGCTCCAGCTCATTTAGACAGAGTCCACCTCCAGCTGCTACTATATAATCAGCCATATCTCCCACAATGCACTCTGGAACAAAACATAACAGCTGCTTCACACCGCTCTGTTCATCTTTCCCTCGATCCTGACTAGTCTCCCAGTTCCTGCCGCTGAAAAACATCCCCCCAGCATAATGCTGCCACCACCATGCTTCACCGTAGGGATGGTGCCAGGTTTCCTCCAGACGTGACGCTTGGCATTTAGGTCAAATAATTCAATCTTGGTTTCATCAGCAGATAATCTTGTTTCTCATGGTCTGAGAGTCCTTTAGGTGCCTTTTGGCAAACTCTAAGCGGGCTGTCATGTGCCTTTTACTGTGGAGTGGCTTCCATTTGGCTATTCTACCATAAAAGGCCTGATTGGTGGCGATGTACAGAGATGGTTGTCCTTCTGGAAGGTTCTCCCATCTCCACAGAGGAACTCTGGAACTCTGTCAGAGTGACCATCGGGTTCTTGGTCACCTCCCTGACCAAGGCCCTTCTCCCCCGATTGCTCAGTCTGGGTAGCCATTTGATCATTTGATTAGATGTTCAGGAGTCTTATGGCTTGGGGGTAGAAGCTGTTTAGAAGCCTCTTGGATCTAGACTTGGCACTCCGGTACCGCTTCTCTCTCTCTCTCTCTCTCTCCCCCAACTGCTGTCCACTTGACAGTCTATTCTCTCTGCATCGGTGGGCTGTGTGTGTTTAGTCTCGTGGGCTTGCTCTCCTTACACGCCTGCTCTGTGCTGTACATCTCAGGTGGTTTAATCACATTGATTGGCAGTGAGCAAGACAATGGAGATTACACACATTCACTGTTCTACTGAGGTGTGACAAATACAGCAGGAGACCACTCTGGTACCTATGCTTAGCAAAGTTTGTGTGTCTGTGTTCCAGTTGACAGTGATTTACCCTGGGGGTCAGGGTGTGTGAGTTATGATGGTGTTATTGATCCAGCCAGCCTTGGTGTGTAACAGGCCAGACCAGACCTGATTGAGCCTCTCACAATTTATTACATAGAAAATAATATCACACACTCACACACACACACACACACACACACACACACACACACACACACACACACACACACACACACACACACACACACACACACACACACACACACACACACACACACACACACACACACACACACACACACACACACACACACACACACACACACACACACACACACACACACACACACACACACACACACACACACACACACACACACACACACACACACACACACACACACACACACACACACACACACACACACACACACACACACACACACACACACACACACACACACACACACACACACACACACACACACACACACACACACACACACACACACACACACACACACATCAAATAATATCTGGCCTAATATGGACCTAGCTGTCTCAGTGCTAGAAGCTGGGATTCAGGTTATACTACAGCTGTAGAGAGCAGAGAGGAGGAAGAGGAATAATATGCCATTTAGCAGACGCTTTTATCCAAAGCCACTTACAGTCATGTGTGCATACATTTTTACGTCTGGGTGGTCCCGGGGATCGAACCCACTACCCTGGCATTACAAGCGCCATGCTCTACCAATTGAGCTACAGAGGACCACGGTAAAGATGACCCTCAGGCTTTTAAAGGTGTCACACACACAGACGTACTGTATGTAATCCTGCAAATCCATAAAATCCAAAGTCAAGTAGCTTATCCATGCATCTCCTCAACACCAGGCCTATGGCAACACACTCACACACCGTACCAAAAGCTCAATAAACAAATAAACTCAGACTAACGATCCAAGCCCAATCCCTGTGCACTCTTCCTTAAACTAATATTGACCACTACACCATCACAGGACACACACACACCAATACCACCAATGCTGATTGGTGGAGGATGGAGGGAGGGAGGGGGGAGGAGGAGAGAGGTGGGATGGAGGTGATACATGGAAAGGGGTAGGGGAGAGGTGGAGGATGGAGGCGAGGATGAGGTGGAGGGAGGGAGTAGTGTTAGTGACCTTGGAGTCATGGTCAGCATGGTCCTATGCCCCCCTCAGAGATAGCCATTGGCTTCATTTGATTTACCTCTCTCGTTCTTTCTCTCTCTCACACACACACACTATCTCTCTCCTTCTCTCTCTCTCTCTCTCTGTAGCAAACACTTAGGGACCACTGAATCAGACTGAGAAGAGCACTGTAACATATTGCATTGTGGGAGTTCTAGTAGCCTTCACTGTGCCCCAACACTGAGAAGATAGATGACTGACCTACAGCACAAGCAAAGCTGGAAATGTAAAATATATTATTGTGAACAAAGATTTACAGCATTAAAAGTGTTGTAGGCAACTCATCCACAGAATACATGCAAAGATGTAAAACAAATATTTTACAATGAACAGAGATCTCTTGCTGAAAATGTCTTATAGAGACACCATGTTGTGGTCACTGTCACAGCACCCTCTCTGTCTCCTGTCTTCTCTCTGATTGGCCGACACACTTGAGAGAACAGCTAACAAACCATTCAATCACCCCTGACGAAGGATGCTTCTGAATTCTAAAATCTTTTAATTTGACATTTTAATTACCCTCCTCTAATCTATAATTGGTGTTCCAGTTGCTGCCAATGTGTTTAGTATTTAGCTATTGTGTTAGTTGATTATGTAGAAATTCAAATTGCATATAGACTGATCATCCGTTAATTTATCAAGCCATCTTCTTACATACAATGCATCAATGTGTTTATTCAGTAATCTATCCATTAATTTGTTTATCAAATCCATCAATCCATTCATCCATGCAATTATGTAGGTTTCTGTTTATGAAACTGGTGTGGGGAAGCGTAATGATCTGAGCAAAAGAGCAATTTACACTAACAGAAAACTATAATTTATACTCAGAAATGTTTTACTGCAGCATGCAATAAATTATGGAGCATTGTGGTAAAATGTTGTGGGCGGGGAAATAATTTCTGTTTTTCGAATGGTACTGTAAATCCACCCCACAGAATACAGTACATGGCGGTATCTTTGGAGTGCCAAAAACCTTTTGACCACTAGTGGGCACATGGTATTGTTGTTTCTGGCTCATTAACCAATTTATGTATGCACGCATGACTGTAAATCGCTTTGGATAAAAGCGTCTGCTAAATGGCATATTATTATTATTATTATTTTGATGCACCCATGAGTGAGAATGCTGTACAAATGTAACTCCTATGTGGTTGTAGTGCCCCATCAATTTAAAATGTATAGGGGACAGATTGAAGTGGCAGCAAGTCTTAATGCTTAAATGGTTGAGCATTTTGCCATGTCCTTTTGGTCTGTTTGCCCTGTAGTCGCTGCCAGTTTGGAAGCCTTTGTTAAGGCCTCTAGAAGTGCAAGTGATATAAAACACTAAATATTCATTAACATGCTGTAATGTGGAAACACTTTAGCTAGCAGCCAACCTGCTTGCACCAATCCCTGTAATTACAGTAACATACTGTGAAATACAAACCCCTCCCCTCAATTAATGTAATTAATTCATTCATTCATTCATACCTATTACAGTAGCGTTTACTTTTTACAGTATAATATAGTCCATTTTACAATATTGCACTGTTTGTCATTACACAGTACTTGCTTAGATACCGTATTTATATTACAGGAAGTGACCTGAATTTTACTTGCCACTGAGCTGCCTGTAAGTTACTGTCAAATTCACAGCAACCCCTTTACAGTGTAGGTACATCTATCAATTGCCATTAATGTGTTTATCCAATCACTCTGCCCATCTAGCCATCCATCCATCTATGCAATGATGTGTGTTTCTGTCTCATAAACTGGTGCTCCATATTTTGCATTTGTTTATCTAGTGATCCATCCATTCATTTCCATTCATTTGTGTATCCAATCCGTCCATCCATTCACAAAGCCACACCTCACGGCACAACACCTCTCCCCAATTTGCCCTAGATAGTTTGTGTGTATGTATAGATATTTAGGCTACATGTGCCTTTTCTTATTTTTATTAATGTAGTTCTGTACTTGAGCTGTTCTTGTCTATTAATGTTCTTTATTATGTCATGTTTCATGGTTTGTGTGGACCCCAGGAAGAGTAGCTGCTGCTTTTGCAACAGCTACTGGGGATCCTAATAAAATACCCAAATACCATCCATTCATCCATGCAATCATGCAATCATGTGTGCTTCTGTCTGTATAACTGGTGTGGGAAAATGCAGTGACACACACGCACAGAGACACACAGACATACACACACACAATGAACCAAGCCACCTCCTCCTCTTCCCAGCCAGCCAATGACAACGTTAGTTTGATGCAGCAGAACCCAGGAGAGGAGACACATGTTCATCTCCATAGCATTTCAGATGTAGAGAATTATAATGCTGATATAGGCCTAAACAGCAGCAAGCACATAATCACTAAGACATCAGCATTGAAAATAAATATAATTAATGTAAACAGCGCCCCCTTTTGCTAGATTAGATGTGGCGCAGTGGTCTAAGGCACTGCATCGCAGTGCTAGCTGTGCCACTAGAGATCCTGGTTCGAATCCAGGCTCTGCTGTAGCTGGCCGCAACCGGGAGACAATGGGGCGGCACACAATTGGCCCAGCGTCGTCCAGGGTAGGGGAGGGAATGGCCGGCAGGGAGGTAGCTCAGTTGGTAGAGCATGGCGTTTGCAACGCCAGGGTTGTGGGTTCGATTCCCACGGGGGGCCAGTATGAAATAAAAAAATTAAAAATAATTTTTAAAAAAAAAAGATAAGAGCGTCTGCTAAATTATGGAGGACTAAAAGTGCCACAATTAAATAAATAAATACACCATTAAATAATTACTTAAATGTGTCATTAATTAATTCAAATTAGAATTAAATACATAAATGTGTAATTAAATGTATCATTAATTAATTCAAATACCGATTCATTTTATGTAAAATACATATATAATTATTTCACTATTTACATTTACATTTCATGATCCTGCATTGTATGGAGGACTAAAAGTGCCACAATTAAATAAATAAATACACCATTAAATAATTACTTAAATGTGTCATTAATTAATTAAAATTAGAATTAAATACATAAATGTGTTATTAAATGTGTCATTAATTAATTCAAATACCGATTCATTTTATGTAAAATACATATATAATAATTTCACTATTTACATTTACATTTCATGGTCCTGCGTTGGAGTGTTTCCTGAATTACTTAAAACTGTCAAACTGACCCATCAAAAGTTGGTAGGCGGAACCTAACGCCTGATTGGTTACCCTCTGCATCAAGCCAAGACAAATCAATTCCGGATAATGTCAGCAGGTCCTGCTTCTACATCCTCTGCTAAGTTTAAAATGTCTCTAACCAACTCCCTGGAAAGTTCACGGAGATCCTCCATTGTCTCTATCCAGGTTGGCCTACTCTACTTCAGACCAAAGCAATGGATCAGACTAGATTCGCGTTAGCCCCGCCCACTGACTTTGATGGGTCAGTTTGACAGTTTTAAGTAATTCATGAATCACTGCAATGCAGGATCATGAAATGTAAATGTAAATAGTGAAATAATTATATATGTATTTTACATAAAATGAATCGGTATTTGAATTAATTAATGATACATTTAATTACACATTTATGTATTTAATTCTAATTTGAATTAATTAATGACACATTTAAGTAATTATTTAATGGTGTATTTATTTATTTAATTGTGGCACTTTTAGTCCTCCATAGCATTGCAGTGATTCATGAATTACTTAAAACTGTCAAACTGACCCATCAAAGTCAGTGGGCGGGGCTAACGCGAATCTAGTCTGATCCATTGCTTTGGTCTGAAGTAGAGTAGGCCAACCTGGATAGAGACAATGGAGGATCTCCGTGAACTTTCCAGGGAGTTGGTTAGAGACATTTTAAACTTAGCAGAGGATGTAGAAGCAGGACCTGCTGACATTATCCGGAATTGATTTGTCTTGGCTTGATGCAGAGGGTAACCAATCAGGCGTTAGGTTCCGCCTACCAACTTTTGATGGGTCAGTTTGACAGTTTTAAGTAATTCAGGAAGCACTCCAACGCAGGACCATGAAATGTAAATGTAAATAGTGAAATTATTATATATGTATTTTACATAAAATGAATCGGTATTTGAATTAATTAATGACACATTTAATAACACATTTATGTATTTAATTCTAATTTGAATTAATTAATGACACATTTAAGTAATTATTTAATGGTGTATTTATTTATTTAATTGTGGCACTTTTAGTCCTCCATACTAAATGACGTAAAATGTAAATGTAAAGCGGTACCACGGACAGTGGATACAGAGCCCCCTGTTGGTCAATTAGAAGTATAGGGGTTACCATGGACAGAATAAACAGCGCCCCCTGCTGGTCAATTCGAGGTAAAGGGGTACCACGGACAGTATAAACAGAAGACTGGCGAGAGAATGAACTAAAGAAGCCCTTTCTCTCCCCGTGTGCGTGCGTGTGCATGCACTTGGATAGGCCTACATGCGTGAGTGCTGGTGATAAAGGTGACGTCAGTGGACTATTCACACATTTATCTGATTGTATTTGAAATATTCACCACAAGTCTACTGTCTGGGAACCACTATCTAAAGCATATGTATCTTCAATGGTCGATGCGCTGTAGGCAGCCACATAATCAATCAACCGGTAAATGCATTAATTGTAACGCTTTTACAGACCTCACACCGTCACCTCATCTTTCTCCTGATATATAATTTCACTCATTCAACCTCACTAATGTATGATTAATCTAAGGCAGGGCTCTCTCCAGGAACAGGGTTCGAGTGAAAACCTACAGGACGGTATCACTCCAGGAACAGGGTTGGAGTGAAAACCTACAGGACAGTAGCTCTCCAGGAACAGGGTTGGAGTGAAAACCTACAGGACAGTAGCTCTCCAGGAACAGGGTTGGAGTGAAAACCTACAGGACAGTAGCTCTCCAGGAACAGGGTTGGAGTGAAAACCTACAGGACAGTAGCTCTCCAGGAACAGGGTTGGAGAGCCCTGATCTAAGGTATCCCTTTCAGCTAAGAGAACAGCAGAGTTTATTGAGGTTATCATGACTTGTTGTAGCTCGATAGGTTACAGTCAAGAACACAATCAGCGCGCGCCGCCGTGTCACCCCTGTACCGGCTACCAATTGACCTGTAACATACCTAATTTCTTCACTGGCCTTTGCTCACGCACGCACACTCTCACACACATGCACACACACAGGGGCGTCATGCACCTTTTATTTTAGTGGTGGCACGAAGTACGTGTGGATGGATGGAGGGTGGTCCGGGGGTGGGACCAGCTCCCCTCCGGAAGTTGGCTAATTTTGCATTTTTTAAACACCTGAAACAGCTTTTTCCTGCAATCTAGAGCTATAATCATTATGCCTAATTCTATGCATAGGGCATGACGCCACACACAGACAATTCAGATCATAGTGTGACCCTTTCATCCAACACAGTATTGTGCTCAAAGCTCCTAGATCTCTAGATGTATCAGATCAAATAAATAGCATATCCACTTTACAACAGTGTGTGTGTGTGACTGTGAGTGTGTGTGTGTGTGTGTGTGTGTGTGTGTGTGTGTGTGTAGGTTATGTGCTTGCGTAAAACAACAGAAATCAAATATGAGGTTAAATAAGTATTTGTGTTATACCTTTTCTGACATCAATGAGTGCTGCGTCGCCTGTCGTTGAGGAGAAGAGGGAGATTCTCACAACACCGAGAATATTATTCTGTTTTCTTCTTCTATTTTAACTTGCTCAAATCCAAAACAGTTGCCAATATCCAGTCAGGAATAAGTCAGGGAATCCGGGGTATACACCTTCCAGCTGAGACGATGAAGACATTCACATAACATAGTTGCAAATTATGCAACCTTAAAATGATGCACCACCTGTGCACTTAAAAACACATGGCGATGGTCGGTCTCAAAGCGCGAAGATCAGAATTGGCTCCGATATTATTTGTAGCCTTGGCAACTCCTCAGTGGACCATGTCTGCGCGCAAGGAGTGTCTCTTGGGGCTTGGGAACAATAATCCACATGCTTTATTTTACTTTATGAACAATATTATCCAACCTGGTCAGTTTTTGCAGCATTTTAAACTACGATAAACGTTGTATCCACGTTGATTTACAGAGATAATCTATCCATGAATGCTCGCGTTGGCGTCCCCTGCGCACCACGCGAATCGATTATTGTAGGCTGTCCACTAGAACTAGTTGTGGCTTATCTTCATTCTTCAATGTGGGTAAATCGACTGGTGATCGATGGAGAGAGCAATTGGAAGTCCCTCGCAGATGGTGATATGCCCCCCTCTCTCCTCCACTCCCTACCGGAGTCAATCCATCCCCTCCAAGACACAGAAAACGGGTCACAATTATTCAATAACTGCGAGATAAACGTTGAACCTTCCTTTTTTTGGAATACGGCAAAGCCAAAAATGTCGTATTTTTCCTTGGATAATTGTTTTAAAGGGTTTCCTTACAGTGTGGTTAGGTTATTATGACTGCGTAAAATAACAAAACGCATGGCGTCCCTTTTCTCGCTGCCTCTGAATCCACAGATGATAATGTTTATACATTAGCCTACTGCAATCCCCAGTCCTCACTGGCTGTCCAGCGTTCCTTATCTCGCGGCTCCTGTCTGAACGTTCTTATCCAACTGGGGAGAATTCACATCACTTCAGGCGAGTGGAGAGCCCCAACACGGAGCAGTTAACGTCAAACCGAACCGGCAGAGGCTTTCCCCGATGCCTGTTGACTGACGCCACTGACAACTCCCTCCCGGTTCCCCGTACGTACCAGAATGTCTCCCGGGCAAACGGAAGAGTTAATCTGATACAATCCCGGTCCCCCGCGTGTGAAAAACAGTGAATGTTTGTCCAAATGGCAATTTAACCTCGGAAACCGGGGAACAATATAGGCTACTTCCAGCTGTTTCTATCAACCACCTTTCCTTTCTTCCCATCGGAATAGCGAAATAGTCTCGAGCTGGCTCCCGCTAACCACAAGATCTTCAGTGGTGGTGGCGAGATTTCCGTTGAAATTCCGCCGAAAACAATCAGCTGCGCAATTATCACTTGGTGGATAACTAAGCGCGCGCCTGTGTGATTCCAAAGCAGCAGCGGCGGCGGCAGAGCGACAGAGAAAGGCGCGTGGGGAGGGAGGCGGAGAGGAGGAGGGGAAGCACACAGATACAGTACTGTATTTATCTAGCTCTCTTTCAATCTGTTATAGAAAACACAGTGAGAGACAGACAGACACTCACTCCTAGCACGGAGGGGAAATGCCAACGGAAATAGGCCTATACACATCAACAAAATAACAGACTGGCAGGCAGCACAGAGGCACGAGACAAGTCTAGATCAAAGTTAAATGTTCCAGAAGAATCTCCATGGCGATGTCGGCTGTGATTTGTTTAACTCACTGCCCAATTAATAAGACTTAAAGATACATCTGTGGGGATATAACCAAGCCCTGTTGCCATGCCAACAATTATTCGTGCAGATAAAGAAAATAAAAGGACTGAAGCATAAAGATTATATTTTGAAGTCTGATGCCTACCTTGGATATCTAGGCCAGTGTTGCTGATTCATAATATAGGATATCATTTTTCTCACGCCTTCAAATTCTGTTCACTATTAGATGGGAGATTTAGCAAGAGGGAAAGACTTCCAGTAGCAAACCTCATGAGAAAGACGACAGGAATGACTTAACAACCAAAGCTCTATGTTTCCTATGAAAGAGAGGACATAGAGCGAGCGTAACAGATCAGCAGCATAGACAGCGAGTACAGAGACTAAAGCTGTTCTGAGCAACATACTGTATATATAATTCAGGCATGGTGTGTGGTCGTTGGACACTCATCACACATCATGCTACAAGTGATTTCCACAGAGTACTACTGTTTCATTTGTCATCTGTGCTGACAACCAATAAGACCCATGTTATTTAGTGATATGGGGGTTGACGCATAAGCCTCAGTCCCCGCGGTTATATCTACAGGTTTAGGGTCATTAAATACTGTGTGGATGAAGGGCGGCTGGGTTAAATAAAGAGAAAACAATACCTTGAAAAAATCATAAATGTATACTTATTGTGCAATGTATATCTTTAGGCTATCTGGAATTAGTGCATATGCCAAAGCCTTAGGGCCTAACTGTTTGCACGCCAAATAGCCTACAGCTAATCGACAAATGCTTTTGGGAACGGGCAGAAAATGTTAACCTCAATCCACCGAGGCAAAAAGGACAATGTCGGAGAAAAGCTGGGAAAGAGAGTTGAAAATAAATAGAAGAGAGGGCCAGAAAAGTAATGTTTGGGAAAGATCTGGTGAAGTGGTAAAAGAGGATGATAGCAGTGCCGGCTATGTTATGTGTGATGATTGAGAGGCGCTACAAATTCGACAGTCTCAAGATGGGGACTTCAAATAGGCCCATGGCATGTCAAGGGAACTGTAGCTAACTGTTCAGATGGGTTAAATGGAAACTGAAATCTGGACACACATAGCCTTAATATTAACTCCTGCAGAATTAAGCATTTCTTGCAATGACACACCAAATGTAGGCAACATTTTGACTGGCGAACAGGTGTGGAGAAGTATGATTTATTTATTTCAGCATCTTGAGAGAATGCGAATGCTCAGTTAGTAGCTCTATGTATCTATCATTATCAGCATCATAAAAGCTGATAGTATTCAACCACATCAAATATGCATCCAAGCCGAACTGAAATCTTATCAGAAACATTTTGGGTCGTTTTCACAGCTTTCTATTTCCACGCTGAAGATGTTTATATTGGTCTGAGTTGCGCAGTGGTCTAAGGCACTGCATCGCAGTGCTAGCTGTGCCACTAGAGATCCTGGTTTGAGTCCAGGCTCTGTCGCAGCCGGTCGCGACCGGGAGACCCATGGGTGGCGCACAATTGGTCCAGCGTCGTCCAAGGTAGGGGAGGGTTTAGCCGGAAGGGATGTGGGTTCGTTTCCCACAGGGCCAGTATGAAAAAAAAACCTAAAAAAAAACAACCTTGTATGCATTCACTAACTGTAAGTCGCTCAGAGCATCTGCTAAATGACTAAAATGTAAATGTCGGCTAATACAGCACTTGTAAAGGCCCAGTCCACTACTTTTTTGAAAAATTGTAACTAAATGTATTTGAGCATGTACTAGCATTTGTAACTTCTCTGAAAATTATCTGTACAAAACAGTTAATCTGATAATACTTGCGGAATATAAAAATAGTTGCTTGATATATGTTCCAGTTTCTTGAAATACATTGCAAATGCAACTTATTTATATGTGAAAACTGAAATGGTCTATTCATTCCTTTTCCATTTTAGTAGATGATCTTGTCCAGAGCAACTTACAGTAGTGAGTGTATATATGCTCATACTTGTTCCTCATGGGAATCGAACCCACAACCCTAGCATTGCAAGTGCCATGGTCTACCAACTGAGCCACATTATCACATCATCATAAACCACTTGATGTCTCAATGTACTCAATTACTGTAGTGTGCATTGTTTTTCTCCATTGTGATGGAAAGTCTACAAGTTCAAACCTAGACGACCAGCCTATGTACAATACAGTAATGTACAGTATATTTACATTAAGTGGTTTGTAAGGACGGTCAATTAATACTGCACAAAAAAGTGTCTGTTTTCCATGTTATTTGATCAAGGGAAATATTTAATTTGATGTGGATGTTTAGTGTCTTTTCCCTTAACTTTGCACCTTTTGATGGAAATGTTTGAGGACAGTTCTTTCTGGATTCCATTAGAATGACAATCACAGAGAAAGGGACAGGGCAACAACTCTTACAATTCCAACTATTGAATCCTGCAAGATACTGTCCTTAATTATACAATTACCTTTTTTGTTCTCATTACAGACGTCTATATCGGTCCACTAATAGTAGTAAAGGCCCAGTGCACTACTGTTGTGAAATAATAATAACAAATATAAATAAAATATATTTTTTCTTCTTCTGATTTTTCAGGGGGTGCTGCAGCACTCTCAGCACCCCTACTTCCTGCGGCTATGGGTTGAAGTATTCTTTCTATAGATGTATGACATTATTCTGGTGAGAAAGGGTTTATTTAGTCTTCTAGAGCAACATAATGACTGAAGAGAAGCTGCATGTATCTAATTATAGACAAGTTGACTAACAAATAGCCTACCAAAATGACGAAAATTATAAGCAGAAACATGTCTAAATCAGGCAAAAAATTGTTCCACCATCTTTGACTGTAGCCTATAGCACATTTTCTATATTTGCGGGTTAGGGTCAGGTGTGGGCCACAGATTTTCACTTTATCACACATAGTCAGGCGGTTGTGGATGGGTTATTAGCAATTGCGGACGGGTGCGGGTGAACAAATAGCTGATTCGCGCACCACTACTGTCATTGCTTTTTATCCACTGTTGTTCTGTCCTGAAATCCAGAACTGTTTTGTGCTAACATGCATTCCACTCCTTGTATTCTGTGTCATATGGCAAACATTTTTCTCTCTCCAAGCATATGTTTGGCATTATGACAGGTAGTACAAGGAGTGGAATGTAAGCACAAACAGACTGGTAACCAGGCTATTACATTTAGCTCAGCTGTTGTTCAGCTGTCAGTCTTCATTGGGTGCCATATCCATCCACCCCAGAGACATTAAGCCGCAGTCCGTAATAAAAAAATAAATGGCTATATATCATTCATTGAAACATCCATATATCGATTTACAAATCGCAGAGTGTACCTTTAAGCTCTAGTAAATTAATGTAAACTACTTTGTTGTGCAATTACTAGGCTGATTGAATTAAGCCACTTGTTGCTATCGATCGGGTATGGCCAGTAGAGACCGGTAGAGACCGGGGGAAACCAGGGGGAGACCGGGGGTAGATCGAGGACAGACCGGGGGTAGACCAGAGGTAGACCGGGGGTAGACCGGGGGTAGACCGGAGGTAGACTAGCGGTAGAAGGAGGTAGACTGGAGGTAGACCGGAGGTAGACCGGGGGTAGACCGGAGGTAGACTGGGGGTAGACTAGCGGTAGAAGGAGGTAGACTGGAGGTAGACTGGAGGTAGACCGGAGGTAGACTAGCGGTAGAAGGAGGTAGACTGGAGGTAGACCGGAGGTAGACCGGGGGTAGACCGGAGGTAGACTAGCGGTAGAAGGAGGTAGACTGGAGGTAGACCGGAGGTAGACTAGCGGTAGAAGGAGGTAGACTGGAGGTAGACCGGAGGTAGACTAGCGGTAGAAGGAGGTAGACTGGAGGTAGACTGGAGGTAGACTGGAGGTAGACCGGGGGTAGACCGGAGGTAGACTGGGGGTAGACTGGAGGTAGACTAGCGGTAGAAGGAGGTAGACTGGAGGTAGACCGGGGGTAGACCGGAGGTAGACTAGCGGTAGAAGGAGGTAGACTGGAGGTAGACCGGGGGTAGACCGGAGGTAGACTGGGGGTAGACTGCAGGTAGACTGCAGGTAGACTGGAGGTAGACTGGGAGTAGACTGGAGGTAGACTAAAGGTAGACTGGGGGTAGACTGGAGGTAGACTGGATGTAGACCGGGGGTAGACTGGAGGTAGACTGGAGGTAGACTGGAGGTGGACTGCAGGTAGACTGGAGGTAGACTGGAGGTAGACCGGGAGTAGACTGGAGGTAGACTGGATGTAGACCGGGGGTAGACTGGAGGTAGACTGGAGGTAGACTGGAGGTAGACCGGGAGTAGACTGGAGGTGGACTGGGGGTAGACCGAAGGTATATCGTTTACAGTATTCAGACCCTTTGCTATGAGACTCGAAATTGAGCTGAGGTGCATCCTGTTTCTATTGATCATCCATGATTTGGAAAGGCACACACTGGTCTGTATAAGGTCCCACAGTTGACAGTGCATGTCAGAGCAAAAACCAAGCCATGAGGTCCAAGGAATTATCCGTAGAGCTCCGAAACAGGATTGTGTCGAGGCACAGATGTGGGAAAGGGTACCAACGGTTAACCTGGAGCTGTAATATCAATTAAACTATATATCCCCTTCAACGGTTAACCTGGAGCTGTAATATCAATTAAACTATATAGCCCCTTCAACGGTAAACCTGGAGCTGTAATATCAATGAAAATATATATCCCCTTCAACGGTTAACCTGGAGCTGTAATATCAATGAAACTATATAGCCCCTTCAACGGGTAACCTGGAGCTGTAATATCAATTAAACTATATAGAACTTTTAACTGTTAACCTGGGCTGAACCGTGACTGGCATCAAGCCTCCAGGGACGTGGATGGTAGACGGTGGACCGGGCCTCCACATACGAATGGAGATACGCTCACATAGACAGAGAGGCAAACCAAGTGTGCATACAGCAATATATATCAATGGATGTACAGAGAGAGAGAGGAAGAGAGAGAGAGAGAGAGAGAGAGAGAGAGAGAGAGAGAGAGAGAGAGAGAGAGAGAGAGAGAGAGAGAGAGAGAGAGAGATAAGCGGTACCGGAGTGCCAAGTCTAGGTTCAAGAGGCTTCTAAACAGCTTCTACCCCCAAGCCATAAAGACTCCTGAACATCTAATCAAATGGCTACCCAGACTATTTGCATTGCACCCCCACCCCTCTTTTACGCTGCTGCTACTCTCTGTTTATTATCTATGCATAGTCACTTTAATAACTCTACCTACATGTACATATTACCCCAATTACCTCGACTAACCGGTGCCCCCGCACATTGACTCGGTACCGGTACCCCCTGTATATAGCCTCACTATTGTTATTTTTACTGCTGCTCTTTAATTATTTGTTACTTTATTTCGTATTATTTTATATTGTATTTTTTTGTGATTTTTTGGGGTATTCTTTCTTAAAACTCCATTGTTGGTTAAGGGCTTGTAAGTAAGCATTTCACTGTAAGGTCTACACCAGTTTTATTCGGCGCATGTGACAAATAAAAATTGATTTGATTTGATTTGAGAGCGAGAGAGAGAAAGAGAGAGAGAGAGAGAGAGAGAGAGAGAGAGTGAGAGAGAAAGGGAGGGAGAGAGAGAGCGAGGGAGAGAGAGAGAGCGGGAGTGAGGGAGAGAGAGAGAGCGGGAGTGAGGGAGAGAGATATGCATACACATACACAGGCACTCTCCTCTCCTTGTCTCTCTCTCTCTCTCTCGATCACACCTAGGGAGGATGTGTCAGTCTGACAGCTAGCTTTATTACCAAGCCTATTCCTTTTTATCTCCCTCCCTCCCTCCCTCCCTCCCTCCCTCCCTCTCTCCCTCACTCCCTCCCTCCCTCCCTCCCTCATTCCCTCACTCCCTCCCATGTGAAGTGGTCATTGTGCACCTGGGTCATGTCCCTGGTCCCCCCTGAGAGGCCAGCCACTACCAATGGCTGCATCCCAAATGGCACCCTATTCCCTATATAGTGCACTTTGTAGCAAATAGGGTGCCATTTGGGATGAAGCCCATGTCTCTTCGCTCCGTTCGACACGTCTTCACGTGGACCAGAGAGAGAGGAGGAGGGATGGAGAGGGATGGAGAGATGGAGAAATAGGTGAAAGAAGGTGCAGGGGTTTTGAAATGTGACCTGCATTCTGTGGGATTGAAATGTTGTATGCATGTGGTTTGAATATGTGACAGTAGTTCTCTATCTCTTTCTCTCACACACACACACACACACACACACACACACACACACACACACACACACACACACACACACACACACACACACCACAAAAACACCACACACACACCTTCATGTTTAATTCCAGTCACGACCAGGACAGGGCAGACCACCCATATAAAGAACACTTCTGGAGAAAAGAAAGAGAGGTGAGAAACACCTGTAATTAAACTATAAAGAACCTTCAACTGTTAACCTGGAGCTGTAATATCAATTAAACTATATAGAACCTTCAACTGTTAACCTGGAGCTGTAATATCAATTAAACTATATAGAACCTTCAACTGTTAACCTGGAGTTGTAATATCAATTAAACTATATAGAACCTTCAACTGTTAACCTGGAGCTGTAATATCAATTAAACTATATAGAACCTTCAACGGTTAACCTGGAGCTGTAATATCAATTAAACTATATATAATCTTCAACTGTTAACCTGGAGCTGTAATATCAATTAAACTATAAAGAACCTTCAACTGTTAACCTGGAGCTGTAATATTAATTAAACTATATAGAACCTTCAACTGTTAACCTGGAGCTGTAATATCAATTAAACTATATAGAACCCAACTGTTAACCTGGAGCTGTAATATCAATTAAACTATATAGAACCTTCAACTGTTAACCTGGAGCTGTAATATCAATTAAACTATATAGAACCTTTAACTGTTAACCTGGAGCTGTAATATCAATTAAACTATATAGAACCTTCAACTGTTAACCTGGAGCTGTAATATCAATTCAACTATATAGCCCCTTCAACTGTTAACCTGGAGCTGTAATATTAATTAAACTAAATTATATATCCCCTTGAACAGTTAACCTGGAACTGTAATATCAATTAAACTATATATCCCCTTCAATGGTTAACCTGGAGCTGTAATATCAATTAAACTATATAGAACCTTCAACTGTTAACCTGGAGCTGTAATATCAATTAAACTATATAGAACCTTCAACTGTTAACCTGGAGCTGTAATATCAATTAAACTATATAGTCCCTTCAACGGTTAACCTGGAGCTGTAATATCAATTAAACTATATAGAACCTTCAACTGTTAACCTGGAGCTGTAATATCAATTAAACTATATAGAACCTTCAACTGTTAACCTGGAGCTGTAATATCAATTAAACTATATAGAACCTTCAACTGTTAACCTGGAGCTGTAATATCAATTAAACTATATAGTCCCTTCAACGGTTAACCTGGAGTTGTAATATCAATTAAACTATAAAGAAACTTCAACTGTTAACCTGGAGCTGTAATATCAATTAAACTATATAGCCCCTTCAACGGTTAACCTGGAGTTGTTATATCAATTTAATTATATAGCCCCTTCAACTGTTAACCTGGAGCTGTAATATCAATTCAACTATATAGCCCCTTCAACGATTAACCTGGAGTTGTTATATCAATTAAACTATATATGTCACGATCGTCAAGCATAATGGAGGACCAAGGCGCAGCGTGTGCAAAATACATCTCTTTATTTTGGAAGAGAGAAAACACGAAACCGAACACTATCCAAAACTTACAAAACAACAAACGACCGTGAAGCTAAATAACGTAAGTGCACAGACAAGCAACAAACGTTCAACATAGACAATTACCCACAAACACCTGATGCCCATGGCTGCCTTAAATATGGCTCCCAATTAGAGACAATAAACCACAGCTGTCTCCAATTGAGAACCAATCTAGGCAGCCATCAACATACAAACACCTAGACAAGACATTACCCCATAAACCTACAAACCCCTAGACAAACCAAAACACATACTTCACCATGTCACACCCTGACCTAACTAAAATATTAATGAAAACAAAGATCACTAAGGCCAGGGTGTGACATAACCCCCCCCTTAAGGTGCGAACTCCGGGCGCACCAGCATAAAGTCTAGGGGAGGGTCTGGGTGGGCGTCTGTCCACGGTGGCGGCTCTGGCACTGGTCGTGGTCCCCACCCCACCATAGTCACTACCCGCTTTCGTAGCCTCCTCCAAATGACCACCCTCCAACTTAACCCCACTGGATTAAGGGGCAGCACCGGACTAAGAGGCAGCACCGGACTAAGGGGCAGCACCGGACTAAGGGGCAGCACCAGGATAAGGGACAGCACCAGGATAAGGAGCAGCACCAGGATATGGGGCAGCACCAGGATAAGGGGCAGCACCGGGCTAAGGGGCAGCACCGGACTAAGGGGCAGCACCGGACTGAATGGCGGATCCTGGCTGGACGGCTCTGGCGGATCCTGGCTGAACGGCTCATGGCTGGCTGACGGATCTGGCTGCTCATGGCTGGCTGACGGATCTGGCTGCTCATGGCTGGCTGACGGATCTGGCTGCTCATGGCTGGCTGACGGATCTGGCTGCTCATGGCTGGCTGAAGGATCTGGCTGCTCATGGCTGGCTGACGGATCTGGCTGCTCATGGCTGGCTGACGGATCTGGCTGCTCATGGCTGGCGGAAGGCTCTGGCTGATCCTGTCTGGCGGAAGGCTCTGGCTGATCCTGTCTGGCGGAAGGCTCTGGCTGATCCTGTCTGGCGGAAGGCTCTGGCTGATCCTGTCTGGCGGAAGGCTCTGGCTGATCCTGTCTGGCGGAAGGCTCTAGCGGCTCCTGTCTGGCGGAAGGCTTTAGCGGCTCCGGTCTGGCGGACGGCTCTGAAGGCTCATGGCAGACGGGCGGCTTAGCAGGCTCAGTACAGACGGGCAGTTCATGCAGCGCTTGGCAGACGGACAGTTCAGACGGCGTTGGGCAGACGGGCAGTTCAGGCGCCATTAGGCAGACGGCAGACTCTGGCCGGCCGAGACGCCCTATAGGCCTGGTGCGTGGTGCCGGAACTGGAGGTACCGGGCTGAGGACACGCATCTCAGGTCTAGTGCGGGGAGAAGGAACAGGGCATGCTGGACCCTGGGGACGCACATAAGGCCTAGTGCGTGGTGCCGGAACTGGTGGTCCCGGGCTGAGGACACGCATCTCAGGGCTAGTGCGGGGAGCAGCAACAGGACGCACATGACTCCGGGGACACACAGGAGGCTTGGTGCGTGGTGTAGGCACTGGTGGTACTGGGCTGGAGCGGGGAGGTGGCGCCGGAAATACCGGACCGTGCAGGCTTACTGGCTCCCTTGAGCACTGAGCCTGCCCAACCTTACCTGGTTGTATGCTCCCCGTCGCCCGACCAGTACGGGAAGGTGGAATAACCCGCACCGGGCCATGTAGGCGAACCGGGGACACCATGCGTAAGGCTGGTGCCATGTAAGCCGGCCCGAGGAGACGCACTGGTGGCCAGATGCGTTGGGCCGGCTTCATGACATCCGGCTCAACGCTCAATCTAGCCCGGCCGATACGTGGAGCTGGAATGTACCGAACCGGGCTATGCACGCGTACAGGAGACACCATGCGCTCTACTGCGTAACACGGTGTCTGCCCGTACTCTCGCTCTCCACGGTAAGTACAGGGAGTAGGCGCAGGTCTCCTACCTGACTTCGCCACACTCCCTTTAAGGCCCCCCCCAAGAAATTTTTGGCTAGTGCTCACGGGCTTCCAGCCTTGCCTCCGTGCTGCCTCCTCATATCGCCTCCTCTCGGCTTTAGCTGCCTCCAGCTCTTCACGAGGGCGGCAAACTTCTCCCGGTTGTGCCCAAGGACCCTTTCCATCCAGTATCTCCTCCCATGTCCATGAATCCTGTGTAGGTGGGTCCTGTTGCCGCTTGACACGCCGCTTGGTCCTAGATTGGTGGGTAATTCTGTCACAATCGTCAAGCATAATGGAGGACCAAGGCGCAGCGTGTGCAAAATACATCTCTTTATTTTGGAAGAGAGAAAACACGAAACCGAACACTATCCAAAACTTACAAAACAACAAACGACCGTGAAGCTAAATAACGTAAGTGCACAGACAAGCAACAAACGTTCAACATAGACAATTACCCACAAACACCTGATGCCCATGGCTGCCTTAAATATGGCTCCCAATTAGAGACAATAAACCACAGCTGTCTCCAATTGAGAACCAATCTAGGCAGCCATCAACATACAAACACCTAGACAAGACATTACCCCATAAACCTACAAACCCCTAGACAAACCAAAACACATACTTCACCATGTCACACCCTGACCTAACTAAAATATTAATGAAAACAAAGATCACTAAGGCCAGGGTGTGACAATATAGAACCTTCAACTGTTAACCTGGAGCTGTAATATCAATTAAACTATATATCCCCTTCAACGGTTAACCTGGAGCTGTAATATTAATTAAAGGTTTTAAGCCAAACATGATAGCATGGAACTCCAAAACCTGCGAACGGTGGTTATCCATTTCCCAAATCAATTTCCCCTAGGGGATTAATAAAGTCATTTGTTTCAAGGGGCTAACGAGCGGCTCTCAGTAAAAATCACAGCCAGAGAAATTCCACTTCACCAGCCAACAATGTCTGACCCACTCAATATATGTTGGCCACATTAAATTGTCACTATTTGAGCATGACAGACACAACACCAAGCCAACAGACAGATGCCAGACGGACTTGCTGGGCATCAGGCGGCCCTAACGGCTCATTGAATGACCACATAAGGATCCACACAGACAGATGTGTCCCGGTCCTGCTCCGTTAGCCTGCGCCCCGGCCGTCCCATTAGCCGGTAGCACAGCCGGGGCGACCTTGGAGGAGCAGAGGAGACAGGGTGAGGTGGGGTTGGTCGTTAGACATGCTGCCATGGTTACAGACACCAATATAGATGAGTTAACGATCTAACTGACATAATATGTCACAAAGTGGCATGGTCAAACATAGGCCTATAGGTATTGAATCGGTGATGAGGGGTTAGCAAATCCACACATGACAATCTCCTACATTGAGTGCTATGCATCATGTCCCAGTATTAACTAGTTAGTTACATTTAGTTTTAAGGTCACAGACAGATATTGATGCTTCTAAACACGCCCTGCTACTCAACCAAAGGTGATTTGTTGTCACGCCCTGACTCAGGGGACGCTTAAATGTTGAGTCAGGGTGTGTATATTTTTTGTTGTGCGTTTTCTATGTTTATTATCTAGTATGTGTATTTCTATGTTGGCCGGTGTGGTTCCCAATCAGAGGCAGCTGTCGCTCGTTGTCTCTGATTGGGGACCATACTTAGGCAGCCTATGGGCACTATTGAGTTGTGGGATCTTGTTCCGTGTGAGAACAAGATGCACTTCCATTCAAAGCACATTATCAACTAGACACTCCTGTTTAAATGTAAAGTTAGAAATTAATACGTGGTGGGGGTCAGGGTCAAGAATCAGGAAACAATCTAGAATATATTTCAAATATAACTTATTTGCTTGTGACATTTCCCACTAAGACAGCAGATAGAAATCATGCATCAGTAGAAAGCTCAGATAACACTTAACACACGTACAGTGTGCCTCCAGTAGCTTTAGCCAAAAAGCCCTAAACAGGGCAGGCAATACGCTTGACCTCATCTTTACTAGATGCTGTTCTTCTACTAATCTCACTGCAACCCCCCTCCATGTCTCCGACCACTACTTTGTATCCTTTTCTCTCTCGCTCTCCTCCAACACTACTCACTCTGCCCCTACTCAGATGGTAATGCGCTGTCGCAACCTTCGCTCGCTCTCTCCTCTTCCATCCTATCATCTCTTCCCTCTGCTCAATCCTTCTCCCTCCAATCTCCTGATTCTGCCTCCTCAACCCTCCTCTCCTCCCTTTCTGCATCCTTTGACTCTCTATGTTCCCTATCCTCCCGGCCGGCTCGGTCCTCCCCTCCAGCTCCGTGGCTTGATGACTCATTGCGAGCTCACAGAACAGGGCTCCGGGCAGCCGAGTGGAAATTGAGGAAAACTAGACTCCCTGCGGACCTGGCATCTTTTCACTCCCTCCTCTCTACATTTTCTTCATCTGTTTCTGCTGCTAAGGCCACTTTCTACCACTCTAAATTCCAAGCATCTGCCTCTAACCCTAGGAAGCTCTTTGCCACCACCTCCTCCCTGCTGAATCCTCCTCCCCCTCCCCCCCCTCCTCCCTCTCTGTGGATGACTTCGTCAACCATTTTGAAAAGAAGGTTGACGACATCCGATCCTCGTTTGTTAAGTCAAATGACACTGCTGGTCCTGCTCACACTGCCCTACCCGATGCTTTGACTTCTTTCTCCCCTCTCTCTCCAGATAAAATCTTGCGACTTGTGACGGCCGGCCGCTTGACCCTATCCCCTCCTCTCTTCTCCAGACCATCTCCGGTGACCTTCTCCCTTACCTCACCTCGCTGATCAACTCATCCTTGACCGCTGGCTATGTCCCTTCCGTCTTCAAGAGAGCGAGAGTTGCACCCCTTCTCAAAAAACCAACACTCGATCCCTCTGATGTCAACAACTACAGACCAGTATCCCTTCTTTCTTTTCTCTCCAAAACTATTGAGCATGCCGTCTTTAGCCAACTCTCTTGCTATCTCTCTCAGAATGACCTTCTTGATCCAAACCAGTCAGGTTTCAGGACTGGTCATTCAACTGAGACTGCTCTTCTCTGTGTCACAGAGGATCTCCGCACTGCTAAAGATAACTCTCTCTCCTCTGCTCTTGTCCTTCTAGACCTGTCTGCTGCCTTTGATACTGTGAACCATCAGATCCTCCTCTCCACCCTCTCCGAGCTGGGCATCTCCGGCGCGGCTCACTCTTGGATTGCGTCCTACCTGACCGGTCGCTGACAGGTCTCAGTTCTAGGCCCTCTCCTATTCTCGCTATACACCAAGTCACTTGGCTCTGTCATATCCTCACATGGCCTCTCCTATCATTGCTACGCAGACGACACACAACTAATCTTCTCCCTTCCCCCTTCTGATAACCAGGTGGCGAATCGCATCTCTGCATGTCTGTCAGACATATCAGTATGGATGACGGATCACCACCTCAAGCTGAACCTTGGCAAGACGGAGCTGCTCTTCCTCCCGGGGAAGGACTGCCCGTTCCATGATCTCGCTATCACGGTTGACAACTCCGTTGTGTCCTCCTCCCAGAGTGCGAAGAGCCTTGGCGTGACCCTGGACAACACCCTGTCGTTCTCCGCTAACATCAAGGCGGTGACCCGATCCTGTAGGTTCATGCTCTACAACATTCGGAGAGTACGACCCTGCCTTACACAGGAAGCGGCACAGGTCCTAATCCAGGCACTTGTCATCTCCCGTCTGGATTACTGCAACTCGCTGTTGGCTGGGCTCCCTGCCTGTGCCATTAAACCCCTACAACTCATCCAGAATGCCGCAGCCCGTCTGGTGTTCAACCTTCGCAAGTTCTCTCACGTCACCCCGCTCCTCCGCACACTCCACTGGCTTCCAGTTGAAGCTCGCATCTGCTACAAGACCATGGTGCTTGCCTACGGAGCTGTGAGGGGAACGGCACCTCCGTACCTTCAGGCTCTGATCAGTCCCTACACCCAAATGAGGGCATTGCGTTCATCCACCTCTGGCCTGCTGGCTCCCCTACCTCTGCTGAAGCACAGTTCCGCTCAGCCCAGTCAAAACTGTTCGCTGCTCTGGCACCCCAATGGTGGAACAAGCTCCCTCACGACGCCAGGACAGCGGAGTCACTCACCACCTTCCGGAGACATTTGAAACCCCACCTCTTTAAGGAATACCTAGGAAATGATAAAGTAATCCTTCTACCCCCCCCCTACCCCCCCCCCAAAAAAAATGTGTAAGTCGCGTCTGCTAAATGAGAGCGTCTGCTAAATGACGTAAATGTAAAAAAAAATGTAAATGTTTAGTTTGTTGTTTTGTCGTTGTTTATTCGTTTCAAATAAACATGTATGCATATCACGCTGCGCCTTGGTCTGACCCGTCTATGAACGAACGTGACATTTGTTGGCTACATATCATTATTATTTCCATTGCAGGAGAAAGGCAGACACTATCATTAGGCCTACTCTCTACTCTGAGGCTCTGTCTCAAATGGCACCCTATTCATGGGTTGTACGTTTCATCACAGTGTTGTTTTGAACGTTCGTTTTAGGACTGATGCCCAGGTGAGCATTCTACTCAATGCAGTCTCAATAGGTGCTGATGAAGATTTGGTCTAAAGTGCATTACTGTGGCTTGGAAACACGATGACATTTCAAAAGGAGGCAAATAATTAGTAGGACAAGCTTGTGTCATCATTGCGATGTCGTCAGACTGACTTTAGATGCAGTATAACTTTAGCTAGCTAGCTAAGATTGAGGGAAGCGCATCGGCATTTTAGCTAGCTAAAGTTGGCATCGCTAGCTATTTCTGACAAACTTTGCTAGCTCATGGCAACATTGCCATCTCTCTAAAGTAAACTTAACAACTTCATAATGATGGCAAAGTTGTTTTCTACTAATGATTTGTTAACTTTAGCAATGTCATCGTATTTCCAGGCCACAATAGTGTAATTTTGAAGAAACAGTCATTGGCCCCCATTCAGAAAGACTGAACATTAAGCATCAATGGGACACTAATATGTCTGTAGAACGTTGATAACAATGGCAACGACACAACCAAGTGACGGAGGTGCAAGCCATGAATTCCCTATAAGCCCTGGTCAAAAGTAGTGCACTATATAGGGAATAGGGTGCCAGTTGGGACGCAAGCCTTAGATTACTATCAGTTAGGAGCGCAGGCTAAACTACGTACAGAGAGAAGGTTACATGGTCATTCCTTTCTGAGACGGATTTCAGTGCTCACACACGTGTTCAATTACTAACAGAAAAACATAATGCTCTGCACAGTCTGTATAGTACAATCTTACTTGATTTTTCTCTAACTTTGTGTTTCTCTCTCTCTCTTTCTCGCTCTCTCTCTCGCGCTCACCATCCCTCTTGAGAGCCAGGTCTGCCTACCGCGGCCATTCTCAATAGCAAGGCTATATTCACGGAGTCTGTACATAGTCAAAGCTTTCCTTAAGTTTGGGTCAGTCACAGTGGTCAGGTATTCTGCCACTGTGTACTCTCTGTTTAGGGCCAAATAGCATTCTAGTTTGCTCTGTTTTTTTGTTCATTCTTTCCAATGTGTCAAGTAATTCTCTTTTTGTTTTCTCATGATTTGGTTGGGTCTAAATGTGTTGCTGTCCTGGGGCTCTGTGGGGTCTGTTTGTGTTTGTGAGCATAGCCCCAGGACCAGCTTTCTTAGGGGACTCTTCTCCAAGTTCATCTCTCTGTAGGTGATGGCTTTGTTATGGAAGGTTTGGGAATCGCTTCCTTTAAGTGGTTATAGAATTTAACAGCTCTTTTCTGGATTTTGATAATTTGTCTCCACTTTTGTGGATTGGGGTGATCAGTCCTTGGTTCCAAATATTGGGGAAGATGCCAGAGCTGAGGAGGATGTTAAAGAGTTTAAGTATAGCCAATTTGTGGTCTGTATATTTTATCATTTCATTGAGGGTACCATCAACACCACAGGCCTTTTTGGGTTGGAGGGTTTGTATTTTGTCCTGTAGTTCATTCAATGTAATTGGAGAATCCAGTGGGTTCTAGTAGTCTTTAATAGTTGATTCTAAGATTTGCATTTGATCATGTATTTTTTTTTGCTGTTTGTTCTTTGTTATAGGGCCAAAAAGATTGGAGAAGTGGTTTACCCACACATCTGCGTTTTGGATTCTTCATTTACACTGAGCTGATTTCTGACATGCTGTTCCTTCTTTTTCCATAGTGTATTTCTGTATTGTTTTAGTGATTCACCATAGTGAAGGCGTAGACTCAGGTTTTCTGGGTCTCTATGTTTTTGGTTTGATAGGTTTTTGCATTCTTCATCAAAC